>NC_056735.1:907525440-907585131 GCF_019279795.1 Protopterus annectens
ATCCCACCCACAAGCTGATCATGCACATTTCTTCAGTTTCCACTGAAAATTTGGTGTGCTTTGCGTATCCTGGAGATGCACCTCACCTATCTTCCGTAAGAGAGATAAGGGAGCACAACCCCTTTCCTCCTCTTCCAAACCTGCCAGCTCCAGCAGTGCCAAATACACTAATCTAATTCAGATTGATAGGCTCACAGTAAAGGTTTTGTCTCTCTATGCCAAAATAACTGGCAGAGAACAGGCAAATTAATGCAAAAAAAGGCTATTGCAACTCTAAAAGAAAAGCTGAGAAATGTAATTCTAGGTCCATTTATTACCACTGACTCTAAACAGCAAATAAAGACAAGACTGACTGCCAAGGAATATTGTCAAAACGTGAGCCAAAGATTCATGGAGGAAAAAATACTGCAGGTTGGCAAAGACTTTTGCAGAGATTCACAAAACCAATGAACATACAAAGTGATTCTTAATGGTGCCAAACAAAACCACTAAAAATAAAAGAAGTTCACTAAGTAGCAAGAAAACATAATGAACCCCCTCCCATCTCTAAGCTGTCTTTTAAACTCTGGCAACCTAACATTGTGCTGATATAAGGCAGGCAGCAGGTATAATCCCCTTACCTAACCCTTACTGTAAAACTAACCCACACCCATTTTCGATAAAACAAACTTTGACAAAGCATCATCATCATTATCATTGACCCCCTTTTCCCCATTTTGTACATGGGGGTCAGGGTGTCAAGTCAACTGCCTCCATCTCCCTCTATTAAATGCCACTCTCCTACCTTCTTTAACACTCATGTCTTATTGGCACAGGTCTTCTCTCACATAGTCCATCCACCTCTTTGCTGGATGCCCTCGTTTCCTCTTGCCTTCTACTTGTCTGTGCCAAATTTTCTTCTTCAGATTGTCTTTTGCTTTTTTGTACTTGAGCACAAACCAACATAATCTGTTCTCTTTGATTTTTTCTGCAATTGGAGCTACTTTGGCTTCTGCTCTTATGTCTTCATTTCTTTGTCTGTCCCACAGTGTCATTTCTACCACCCATTACAGACACTTCATCTCCATCACCTGTAGCTTCCTCAACTGCTTGGTCTTCTGTCCAAGTTTCTGTACCTTACAGCAGTACTGGTCACTCCACTGTTTTGCTTGTATAACTTACATTTATGCTTCTTCGGCATTTTTCTGTTATACACTACCTCATGACACTCTGTGCAAACTGTCTGCAACCCCTCTGATTTGACCTTTGACCTCCTCATTCAGACTTCCCTTCTCAGCTTATCCTGCACACATTTGAAGCTGTTATCCTGTTCCACTTTTCCATTCTATCTCAGTTCTTAACTTCTGATTTCTTCCATTTGCTGCCAATATGACTGTCTTACATATATGTACTCAGTTTCATCCCATGTGACTTTAATTTTGCATTCCATTCCCCTATCCTTTTCTGAAGTTGTTAGGATCATAGGATCATAGGAAGTCACAAGGCTAACAGCCCTAGAGCCTTTCTAACCTTAGCCATTCATACCTCAGTTTTCCCAGTTATCAATGGCCATGGGCTAGAATGACTTTGGTATATGCCTGTGCCTTAGCGCATCTACAATCTGCCCCTGTCTGTAATGGCCACAGCTGACAAGCCAGAGGTGAATTTGCAATTTCCCATCTATTAGTCCAAACCGCATTTGAATTGACTTAGGGAAGGACTCTGTTTCACAAGAATGAGGAGACTCAGAGAAGGGTTAATATCTGAGACACATACATGTCACTCCAACATGTTTTGTTTATGCCACACATGAGGTTTAGATTCTTAGATTGGGTGATTCTAGTGCTGTTTATTTTGTCAATGCCCAGCAGATCCTTCAGAGTCTGCCTGTAATGCCACATCATTTGCATACAGCAGCTTTGTTGATCTGTCCCATCTTTGCTGTTTGCCAGTGTAGTCCATCACCACTATGAACAGCAGTGGGTTTAGAGTTGAACCTTAATGCACACCCAGTCAACTTTCAGGTCTTCAACCTGGTCGCAGTTGACCTTAGAGCCGTCTCACCACTGCTTGTAGCTGATTGTGGCAACCATTGGTTTATGCTCTGGGCTGACTGTTTGACTGAGGATGACTTTGCAATCACTGATTCTACCCCAGTTCCCTTTCCTTAAAAACAGAAAGTCTACCTGAGTTGCATGTTGGCCACTCTTGTATGTGATATTGCTACTGTTTCTCTTGCTGAACCATGTGTTGGCTACCATCAAGTCATTTGACAGACAGAAGTCTAAAATGGCCTCTCCTTCTTTATTCCTGTTGCCCCCCCCCCCATGTGGACCCAGACAGTCCTCATATCCTGTTCCATCTGTGTTGATATGTACATTCAGGTCACCCATTATCAAAACCAGCTCCTATTGCCCTGATCTATCCAGTAGGTCCTGCAACTGCTGTCTAAATGCACTTTTTTCCTCCCTATCACAACCCTGCTGTGGGTCATAAGCTGCATACCTCTCAACCGTACTGAATTCCTCAGTATTTCCCATTTTTGAGGACAAAATAGTGGGGTGCCACAAATTCCAGAGTGGCCCCTTTAAATCCCAATTTTATTTATTTACAGTTTGCAGTTACAAGAATCAGTTCACAGCACTGTCACAGAAGACACTTAAAGACAGGATAAATCCTCCAACAGCAGATAAACCTTCTTTTAAATTTGTATATTTTGGAGACATTAAGGTAGGTAGATACTAAACATCAATAAAATAAAATAAATCCAATACAGTTTGCAGTCCATTAAAGTTCATTTTATTTATAAAGCACAAAATATTCAAAGTAATTTCTCGACCTGCCAGGCCACATTTATGCATTCTGAAATCCCTCAACAACATTACACATTCAAAATGTGAAGCTATCTAAAAATCATTGGAAAAATGATCAACGTGGAAAACATCTTTAAGAAACACAATCAAAAAGATTAAGACAGAAAATATACCCTTATAAAAATAAACACATTACAATTTTACTAGAAAATAAAACCACAATATAAAAACAGGAAGACCATGGAGCTGTCATACCTCCCCGATGTATGCATATTCCTATACACATGCCCTATGGGGAGGGGCACTGTCACCAATGGGTTGTCCAAGCAATGTGCCCCAGTTATTGATTGTGTGCAACATTCTGTTTGCATGTAAGCAAAGCAGCCAGCAGAGACCACCTATTTACTGCTCTACCCCCCTACCCTCAGTAAAAGCACATCAGTATAGTATGTTCACTGCTACCCCCCACCCCCATACTTCCATTGCACAATCTATTTATCAACCTCAGGCTGTGCCAGTTGCTGAGAGGACATTTTCTTGCAAAGTTGGGCAATGCTGCAATCTTGTTTGAACTATATTTGGATTTTACTACTCTTTTTAATAATCAGTGTAACAGAATTAGCATGAAAAAATATAGAACAGATGGTCACACATATTTGTATTATCATTATTACTGTAATTACTGTTATTATATATTCTGTTATGTCACCCAAGATGGGAATACAGGCAGGTAAATGGCTATTATTAATTGGAAACAACATATTCAACAAGTTTTCAATAAACTTGTAAAATCGTTGCAAGCAGTCTAAAACGAGAAAACAAAATCAATGATACAACCGTGAGGAATAGTAAGGAAGCCTCATTTAAAATTGATTGTGGTAGCTGATAGGTTTCACGTTCCAGATGTAGACATATTTTAGAAACATGTGGGACACCATCATCCAGTGCATTTTCTGCTCATAGCTGTCAACCTTCCATCTCCAAAATGAGGAACACTAGCCCTTATAATGTGGAACAAATGGGCAAAATGTGGAACATGTACTAACAGATTACTAACAACTTCAACTAGGAAGGTCATATGATGATTAAAATAAGATGGCTTTACTTATAAAAAAGATCTTTTAATGAATTGATATGATTTATTTCTATTTATCATGGATATCGGTTAAAAACTTCCGAATACTGCATGTGTGACAGACACTTTAAATGTGGAGCTTCGAGGACCATGAGCTTTTTAAGGCCCCAAATGAAGTATGTTTCTCATAATGAGATACACTTAAGACATATGCTTGCTTGACAAAAAGCATCTTCACATTCCCACACAATTACACAGTCACTAGAGATAATGGGGTGGGGGCAAAGGTCCAAAAAGAGGGACAGATTTTAAATAGCACTTTAAGTTAAAAAGTTACAAGAATAACACGATTTGAGTTAACATGCTTTTGTGAATTAAATGAAAAAGTTTGAATCTGTTCGCAGTTACCTGGCGACACACCCTTTCACTCCACCTCTCCATGTTTGCTGTGCAGTAGGGATCAAAGGGCGGTTTAGAGCTCACATAATGGTTGAACCATCACTTGAGAGCTTAGAAGTGTTTGACTTGGATGGAGAACTGTAGGTGTTAGTTTTGATGGGAAAAACATACCAGCGTACCCATACCTCAGTGAAATGAAAAATAACTGCTGCGGAATGCATTTATAAATCATGATGAGACTGCAAACTAAAGTACTAAGTAGAGTAGAACGGACAACTTAAAGTAGTAGTTATTTTATATGGTTTGTTACAGTTATGTGAACCTGAAAACAAAAGGCTTGTATCAAAAAACAGAGCTCTGTATCAGATCAGTGACTAAATAAAATACCCCCATTTTCATTTTTTACAATCATCATTTGGTCGAGTGGCATTCAAAAGACATGTGTAGAATGGGCATGCCTTTGTTGAAGGTTAGGCATCGAGCTGGCACCTCGGCACTGTAAAAATCTACTGCCAATCATTAGCGGACCGGAGTTCCGTTGTCGCGACCTCTAACTGGGAAAAGCCGAAATAAGAACAACAACAAAAAAATTCTGCTTGAAGAAAACATGGAATGATTTCTTTCTTGCCTTATTGAACTGTAGTTAGGATGGAATAAATGAGCAATGTAATATTTTACTGTAGATGATACACTTTCTTCCCAAAGTAAAATGACATCTATGACCCATTGTAACCCGCTAATACTGCACAACTTTCACAAAATGCATTTAAAATAATTGCAGGTCAACAGGTAATTTTGTAAACAAGGTACTTTAGAAAGAAAGTGCATTGGCACAGTTGGCTCTTACTGGAATTTTAAAAGTGGCATGTTTATTTAATTCCCATGGAAGGAATTTTTCTCATTTTCTTAACTGTAGTTAATAGTAAAAAAATGGTTTTGCTGTCAGCATGACTTGCAGTCATGCAGTAGCATTAGCAAGCCGTCTTTCTCCTGTCTGGAGCCTCATACTCCATCTCAATGACCAAAATTTACCTCATCTTCAGTAGCTTAAACAATAAACAATACTGTTGAGGTAGGCTTAGTTTCAGAATAAGTAACACTGAGCTAAGTTTCAGGCCATCACATGTGCAGTTGTTTCCTGATCACAGTGCATTCTAGAAATCTGGAACTTGTGTATTAAATAAGAGGTTTAGATTTTTATGTTCATTTTTTCCAAATACTATTCTTTGTTGTACTCCTCAACCAGCTTGTTTTCATTTTATGTGTGTGTGTGTTTAAGCCAGTATTGTTCTTCATGAATGACTCCAGGCCTCCTCATAATGTGTTGCATTTCCATTTGCACCGCTGCAGTCTTTTTGTTGACCATTGAAGTAGCAGACAGAGGTTCAGCTGTGAAACTTATGTAGAAGGTCACTATAAGAAATAAAAAGTAAGCTGTCAGGTTTTTCACTGTATGGTGTAACAGTTTCAGTTAGCCAAACTCAGCAGTTTTTTGGAGGGGGGTGAAGTGGGGATGAACAGTGGATGCTGCTTAGTATGATTTGTACTTGGATGCAGATGATAACTATGTATTTAGAACAACGGCACCGCAAAGCTGTTGACTTTTTTGTATATCTCTCAATCTCTCAGAGCACGAGATCTGGACAAAGTCTAAAATAATGGTGGGACAAAGGCCAAAAAATAGAGGCAGATTTTAAATATTGCTCCTGTAAACTCAGATAGTTGCTAGAATAACAGGTTTTGCATTATCATGTATTTTCTGAGGGATATGAAGTCTGAAATTCAAATGTCTGCCATTATTTCTTATTTAGTGACGTCAATATTCATGTTGGTATCCCACAATTCCACTGGAGTGGGTGGGGGTCACATGCTTGTGTATGCAAAGTTTATGTTAATCAGCATCCAGATTTTTGGCCAGTTGTACCTACTTTTCATGGGCCTTTGTCCAGATTTTTGATGTTTCCAGTTTGAGAGGTGTGGCTGAGATAATGAATGTTCTTACACTGGAGTCTGATTGTCATGAGTCTTTCACTAATTCTTATGATAACCCCCATCCTAGTTCTCAACCTCTTAGCACAAAAAATATGGACAAAGCTAAAAATAACGGAGGGACAAAGTCCTAAAAACAGGGACACATTTTAAATATTTCTCTTAAAAACTTAGGAAGTTGCTAGAATAAAAGGCTTTGTGTTGCCATGCATTTTTTTGAAGGATTTAAAGTCTAAAACTGAAATGACTGTCATCATTTAGTGAATTCAGTCCTCAATGATTTGCCACAAAAATCCAGAAAATCACAAATTTTATGAGGAACAGACCAAAAATATGAGGCAGAAATCTGGACATTCTGTGAAAATCTGTACAGTTTAGAAGTATGCCCTAAATGTCTTTAGAAGCCACCCCCTGCGCCATAATTCCTACACCATTTCTAGCCTTTCCTTCTCCTCTTGAGTAGTAATGTCTGTGTCCCAAGCCAAATGGCTTTGCTGCACTGAAATTTCATCTTATCTCCTGGATACATAGGATGTACAGCCTCCTCCTTTCCTTCATGTCTTCCACTTCCAAGCTCCATGCTGTCAGTGAATGTACATTGCACATAGCAATTCTTACTTCATATTTCACAGGGTGGTTGGTTTTAAGTCCAGCTTTCGCTCAACAGAGTTATCCTAGGTAACCTAAACTAGGCAACTGGATGCTGGCCAGTCAGTGGCTTATTGACTCAGGGTTTCTGTTTTTTCCGGAAGACAAACACTGGCTAATAGGGACACAAAAAACTCCCACCATTAGCATGGGTCCATGACGTAGGTCAGAGTAGGCTGGTTCCTCCACCCAGTCATCATTGGCAAATACCCATGTCCATTTGTCAACATTATTCAACACAACCAGATCATCTAGATCCATATTTTTACATCATTGAGTGGCTAACCCTGCCATGGCATGCAGTCTGTAATGAATGTTTTCCTATCTTGAGGATAATGGACACCTTTCTAAATTGTCTATCTTTGTGAAAAAAGCTGTTATGTCTTTTTTTTCAATGTGTTATTATGGAGCTAGGATTTGTGTGCTTGGTGATTGTCACTAAAGATTTTTATTAAAAATGTAACTGCATTGTCAAGAGGTAAGATCAACTCTACTAGACTCTATTATCCACTTGTCAGTCACCTTTTGTGGGTGACAGACAGTCATGGTTTCCTGTGAGGATTCTGTTGTAAATTAGCACTTTTTTATAGGAAAAAATGTAATTTTCTATCAAAACTGGTTGCTAGGGGCTGAGGCCAGTGTTTTTGGTGACTCTCAGTATAAAATTTTACCTCAAAGATTAACTTTTCATTTAAAATATATGACCAACTCTTCAAGACTCTGTTATTTACTTATCAGATACCTTTTGCAGCTAGGACATGGGCCTGGGTCCTGGTATCTGATTGCTCCTTCCAAAACAGCAAGAAGGAAAAAATTATCTGGGTAGCTTGGGTCTTCACTCTGGCTTCCCTTAGCCTCAGACACTGATGGGTAACTCTTCTATGGCCATCCGTTATTTCTTGGACTACTCATTATTTGTCTATGTCCCTCTGTATGTTCCTTGGGAAGCCACAAGGATGAGGGAGAGGGCACATTCCCTGCAGCTGTTCAGCTGCCTATCTGGTTTGGAGAGAACAACTCTTTCTAACATCAGGAAAGGGACCATGTAATGATATTTATCTAAGCTGCTCTGAGGAACTTCTTCGGAAAGGGACCCTCCTTCCAGTTGCCCTCTCTCACCTTTTATTGGGGGTTCATCAAAAAAGAAAACAAATAATATCCAGACAATTCCTTCACCTAAAACTCAAAAAGATATTTCTCTAGGCTTTGAAAGTATGATTAAGGGATTCTGATTATATAATGGATCAGAAAGTAATACAAATCCCATCTAGCATTATAACTGGTCGCTGATATGTGGTGCTGTTCCAACAGGTGTTCCTCCTGTGTGACCAGTTTTTGAGAATGCCTTAGTTGAACCCAGCACTTTATTTGAGAAGAAGCAATTGCTAATCTCCCTTTTTTATGGACAAAGGTATCACTGAATTCCGTAGTTTCTCCAGGTCTCAGATAATCATCATTTATTTCTGAGATACTTATGACATTGCTGATCTTATCTCTAGAGCAGTTATCAGGGGTCAGTAATAAGCTTTGAATAGCTGTATTTTTAGAATTTCCCAAAGGATATAAAATCTGAGATGCTGCATGCTTCTCTGAATAATGTGGTATCATTTGGTCTTTCCTCTGTGAAGATCTGTAAAAGGGGTGATGAAAGGATAACATTATTTTTGGGAGTTATCCTCTTTTTTTTTTTTTCTACCTTCTTTGCACAATATGTCAGAAATGTTTCTGCAAACCAAGAATCAGAACAAGCGTACTCATCAAAGCAATGAAGGATACTGGATACCTGTCCTAGGCCTTTCTTTTCAATTTCTTAAAGCTCAGAAACAGATTTCTGTGTTTGATTCACTTTCTCAACTTTAGCATTGTCCTTTAGAGGTCAACACTTCCAACAGGATTTAAAAATATCTGGCTCCTATAGTAATCATTCCATGTTGCAGATGATTAACATTTTCTATTTTCAGGACTGCCTTATTTTCAGACTCAGGCACTGGTTGTTAAGAGGATTTTAAGATGTCTACTACACACATCCCAGTTTTCTTAACTTCTGCTTTGTCATGATACCTGTGGCCAGGCTTCATATGAGGAAAATTCAATGGTTGATCAAATACATTTTGACCCATCATCTGATGTTGCTTGGGAAGAGCTGTCCTGCTGGTAAATGTCCAGAGCATGTTAATCAAACAAGACAAATGCAATCTATATAAATGCTAAACAAAAGATGGAACTAATGAATGCTTTATAGTTTGCCTTCAGATGGTAATCACACAATATATCACAGTGATGTTGTGCTTTAACAAATATGGAGGAATTATGTCTTACCCTCTCCTTTACAAAATACCTATAATAACCTGGGTTCTACATTTCAGCAGTCTGTTTCTCCTAGTTGCATACATTCAGTCAGGGCAGAGCACTATTGCAGACAAGTTGAACAAGACCAGAACAACAGACATACACATATTGTAGATGGATTGGGGGGGGGGGTAGTTTCCCAGAATCCTCAGAGTTTTTCTCCAGCCACAACAGACAGTTTAATAATTCAGCTCTAGGTCTATTTGTATGTCTTTTTGTTCATATCAATGGGAATGTGCCCATATGCTGTTCCACCCTGTCTTCTGATCTTCTGATAACCAAGGTTCTTATAAATATACAGAGTTGTTGTATCTTTCGGCTTTTCCCGGTTAGGGGTTGCCACAGCGGAACTCCGGTCCACTAATGACTGGCAGCAGATTTTTATGTACCAAGTTGCCAGCCCTGACGTACAACCTTCAATGAAGATACGCCCATTCACGCATGTCTTCACACAGAAGACGCTTTAGCTGAGAATCAAACGGGACAATGTCTTGCTGTGAGGCGACAACGCTACCGCAGCACCACCACTGCAGTATCTTATAAATATACAGAGTAACTCCCCAAAATGTAGTTGTGAAGACTCCCTTTTAGCCCAGGCAAGAATAGTTTTCCTTTCTTTTGAAAGTGGCCATGGGCAATTGCCACATGTAACCTCACAGAATGGATTTGCTCATAGGATTGGGGTTGTTTGATACATCCCAACTTTCTGCTTCTTCAAGTGACAGTCTCAATAATATAATTTTTTATACCTTTTTAGGTACCTTTTCTTTCTGAGGATGTGCAGCAGGTGTTAAATGAGGCAAATACCTGCTACTAGAAAATCACGTATGAATAAGTGGAAATGATTTTTTAAGTGGTACCAATCCAAGAGCCATGACATCTTTGATGTTTTGTCTCCTGAGTTCCACAATATTTATATGAGTTAGTATACTCTGACCTCTATTACTCCTTTTTCAATTTTTCTGTCTAGGCCATCTCTGCTTGGTTGCTCTTCAATCCCTTTTCCCTTTCTATGCTATGTAAAATAAACCTTTTTAGAAAGGTGGTTTACACATCCATCTGCCTGAAAGAAAGTGGGCTACTTCTGGGATTTTAATTATTTAGTTAGAAAACTGCACTGTTTTATTTTGAACTAGCTCATGATACTGATTGAAGTCCCTTCTTGAAAAAAATGTGTTGTTCTTTGTTACGATTTTTACAAGAAAATTATCTTAGTTAAAACCTTTTGTGGTGAATTATCCTATTGCTTTTTTCACAGTGACAGTGTAATTTTTGAGAGCATCCCTTCCTTTATGCCAAGGTTTTCCAGAGTTCTCACTAAGCTATGTGATTCATCTCGCTGTTTTCTTTAAAAACCAAAGGCAGCTCACATACTACAGTCACAGGACAAGATCCTTCAGGGTCGCTCATCAGCTAGTTATAGCTTACAAAGGTAATTTTTAGGGATAATTAGTGTTAGACAGACATTTTTATGTGGTTGTCCCATCCTATTGCTTTTTGTTGTTCGTATCATAACAAGACAACTCCAGCCAAAGCCAGGGATGAGGTTACTTCAGTGGCTTCTTAGAAAGGAGTGGACTCTAGAAATTTCTAGAGGAAGCAATTTGATTATCTGTCTATATCTTTACTAAGCACTACAAATTAGTTTACTTCTCAAGGTACCTAGCAAGCATTGCTAGGGATATTCTCCAGGGATTTCTGGACTTTCAACCCTCTTCCTTCTCACTTTTTGCTAAGCTCTCATATTTGTCCCAAATACCTTAGGCTACTGCAACAATGAACTTCTGCTGAAAATATTACAGTTGTGTAAGTAAACTTACCATAACAGTACATTTTTAAATAGATCACTGTTGCAGTAGACACACTCTCCTGCCAGCACTCTTCTTCTGATTTTATTATTTTTTTTTGCCAGGGTGTGGAAATATGTGCTTCCACTTTTTCTTAGTACATAGCTAGCTGTCTGGTCTCTAGTCTCCCTGTTCTAAGGCAAGAAAGCTCTAACGTTTTGTCACACTAGACACTTTTAGCTGGCTCTCTATGTACTGTGTTGTGTCTAGAGGACATGAAATGTACACTAACGCTTTGAAAGCTGGCCATCTGGCTGATCCAGTCCTTGTTAGGATAGCCCATATAGCTTAGGTTATTGCAAAATTGATCAGTTTGGTATGTGGGATAACTACAGGTGTTCCAATGTTGCATTGTAGATGAAATAAAAGAGTCAAAGTCTTGTCAGATGTACTATTTAGGATATGGATAGCATCACATCTGAGGTACATGTGTTGTAGTAACATGAATAGTTACCTGTGTCCCCTCAACTTTATGTGTCTATAATTCCAATGTTAAGTAATTGTATGTATTCATAAAAGATGAGGCCCCATAAAGAATGTGTGAACCATTCTGTGATGGTTTATGTAGCTCACATATTTTATTGATTGGTATGATTGTTGTCAATATATGTAGTAACTGGTATATTTCTCTTTTCTTCCCACAGCCGTGGAAGAAGTTGCTTCTGACAGGTGGTGGTACAATGCATATGCAGGCTTGAATAGCAGCAAAGGAATAAGGGTATGGAAACTCTGTATGTTTTCATTCTTGTACACATTGACAGCAACTGAAACATATTTTATTGGCAGTTGTACATCTTGCTATATTTCCATCCCAACAGTATGCAGTAGGTAGCACATCTTGCTATATTTCCATCCCAACAGTATGCAATAGGTACTTATGAATATGCATGTACTCTCATCATACACCCCTCCCGAGTAAAGTATATATTGCCTATATTTTCTGGCATTGTTGGTTCATCCCTACTGCCACTGACATCATTAGGTTGTACAACATGTAATATGTCACTGTACTTCTCTTTCTGCAGATCTGCATATGTTTTTGTTGTGTGCATAACCTAAATGGTGATCAAATTAGCATTTAATGAGAGACAACATACAAGGCATGTGTGGATTTCATATTACATTTTCTTGTATGTGATTCCTGTTCAAAGGTCCTGGTTAGCGGTCTTTTAGTGACTGTTTTGTGTTGGGCTGTCATGCCTTGGTCTGTAAAGGTACTATGTAGGCAGTGTACTACATAGTTATCAACTCTGTGTACCTGAGCAGAAATGCCAAAGACTGCCATTTCCAATTCTTTATTTTGCTATGTGAGATGTACTTAGTAAGTGTGTGGCATAGCTGGCAGAGTTATGTACTGTTTGCTGTCTAGACAGTTGTGTCTTGTATTGCCTTAAAGGGTTTTGGATCAATATGTGGTGGTGATGCATGTGTACTGCACTCAGGTCAGTTGCTTTCTTTTCAGTATGTAGGCATCTAGTCATAGCGTACCTGCAGTATATGGGATGCAGCTACTTCCATCCATTTGCTTACCCTTAGAGCACACTGACAGTACACATGTATATATTACAGTACCTCACCTTCACAGTCCATAACAACAGCAGACATAGTCATGCACACTGTCACTTTGCACAGTACTGGTGGTTCAGTCTGACACTACCCCAGTAACTTTATGTGCTGTCAGTAGTATGTAGAACTGCTTCGGATCAGTTGCTATGTAATGTGGGACACCACATTGCTAACATGCATTTTTTATTGACATAAGGTTGCTGGTATATAGTCTTCCACTGTACTAGACTGAAAGATACAGGGAATACCAGAGTACATCTAACTGTGCATTCAAACATTGGTGTTCATTGTGGATATGTCCTCTGTGTGTGTCATAATATATTTCATTAAATGTGTTGGACAATGTCAGTCTAATGCTGTACTATATGTAGTATAGGTTCATAGTTGTTTACTAGACTAACATCCACAAGAGCCATTTTAAGCTTAGCCATGCATCCCAAATCTCTGACAAGTTCTGGTACCCTTGATAAGTGTAAGCAGGGGCTTGGGAGATGAAACATTTACAAGCAGGAGCCTGGGAGATGAATCATTTACAGGTTGCCTGTGTCCATTAAGACACAGGTGCTAGACCAGGGATGAATTTCCTGTTTCCAAGTTACACTTGAATTGGGTTAGCGAGGAACACTGCTTCATATGGATGGGTAGCCTCTTCTAGATACAGGGTAGTCTCTGGGATACATACCTGTTTCTCCACCAGGTCCTGTTTATATCACAGGCAAGGTTTAAGTCTTTGGAATGGGTAATTCTGGTGCTGTTTGTTTTGTGGCTATGCAGGAGGGCCATCAGAGTGGGGTCTGACAAAGACAGGCACAAATCTCCCTTCAACAGTCTATAGGAGACAGAATACAGGGATAGGGCCTTGAGGTGATCTGCATAGGACATTGTACATACTGCAAAGAAACTCTGTAGACATTCCAAATGTTGGATATCCCTGGTTAGGTACATACCAGAGGGGGCTTTGTACTCAGCGATAGGTCTGATGAATGCCGAATACAGCCGAACAATGACCTTCTTGGACCTAGATGTCATACCATTGTTTATAAGTTGTGTAACACAGAATGATTTCCTCACTACAGTAGACACTTGATGGTCAAAGGGTAGATTACTGTCTATGTCTGTTCCTTAATTCTCTGACTACTGAGTCAACTCTAAGGGGTGTGCTGTCAATATGATAGTTACCAGGGATGGATGACTTCCCAAAGGATAGTATTATGCATTTCTTTGCATTTAGTTTTAGACTGAGGCTCTGACACCTGTTGTTTGTCTGTGTCAGCCCTTCCTGGAGATCATTTATGTCAGTGTGGGATTCAATGGCAGCTTCTAATTTGCAATCATCAGCAAATATAGTCAGACAGAAACCATTAACATTGGCCTTGAGTTCAGAGAAGTAAATGCCAAAAAGGAACTGTTCAAGGACCGATCCCTGAGGGACTCCACTTGTGACTGGCCTCTTTGTAGAGGTGGACTCCCCAAGTCTAACTTCTGGCTCCTGCTGTGAGCCAGTTGGCTATCTACAGGGTGACATATGGGTTTGTACCTAACCTCTTTAGTTTGTCAACAATGCCCAAGTAAGGTATTGTGTCAAATGCCTTGGCCAGGTCAAGGGAGGCAGCGTGAACCTTTTTTGCCCTCATCCATTGCTTTGGATGGAGGCTTCTACTCAGCCTTCTGTTTTTGGAAAAGAAAGGACATTTTACCTCATGTCTTACAGCAATGCCTTTACAACTACAAACCCAAAAGCATGGTGATGGGGGTTCATACAAAGCTTATAATAAACCACAATTCTGTAAACACATCCTATTCTACACCGAACAGGATACTTAAAACAAAATCATGAAAATATAGAAAAATCATAAAAGCAGTTTGATGATCAGGTATTTTAATAGTGTTTTCAAATAGTTTAGCTCATTTTTTTCATACTATCACCTAGCTGCAGAATTAAACTATACTTCTGATATTTAATGTAATTGGCAAAACTGTATTCTTGGGTTAATCTGTAAATTGGTTGTGGTACATCCCCTGTAAGGGCCAACTGATCCTTCCATAGGGACAGTTTTAACAGTGCCCTATGACAAGCACTGCTTATTGCTGTTATACAGCAGGATACTTCAAACCTAGGATCATAGGATCATAGGAAGTTACTAGGCTATTGGCCCTGAGGCCCTTATAAGCCTAGCCAAGAGTTTAACCAATGTTTAGACAAGTTAGCACCCAAAGCCCCTGTCCAGCAGGGACAAAGGTGGAATCCCAAGGGTGTATTTTCTGTTTCCCATCCAGTTATCCAGGTTGCGCTTAAAAAGGGATAATGAGGCACTCTGCTTGACGTAGAGAAGGACTCTATTCCACAGATAGGGAAGTCTCTGGGACACAAATCTGTCCTGCCAACAATTCCTATTGATATCACAACCCAGGTTGAGGTTTCGCATGTGGGTTACTCTAGTGGAGCTTGACTTGTGGATATGCAGCAGTCCTATCAAGGTGGGGTCTGAGATTGCTTTGTATGCCCGACAGAGGTCACTTCTGTGGAGTCTGTATGAAACTGAGTAGAGGGACAGGGCTTTTGACCTATCTATGTAGGGTAGATGTTTGAGGCCCAAAATTCTCTTGGTGAGGAGCCTCTGTGGTCTCTACAGCTGCTGCATGTGCTTTGCGAGGTACATGCCGAAGGGTATGTAAGGTAAGTATGACCTGCCCTCACTTGCATAGTCAATTGTTAACTATCTCTGTTATGATGACTATGTGTATGTAATTTTTCCACAAAGGTGTATGATGTGACATGACACATATGTAAATACATGTCCTGCAGTCAAATATATTTGCAGTGGTTGTGTATTGTGAGTGTACATTTCATGTGTTAGGTCAGCTGTCCATTTGTTGGTATAACATCCACTTGTGTTCCTCATTGTTATTT
This sequence comes from Protopterus annectens, assembly GCF_019279795.1. Lineage (NCBI taxonomy): Eukaryota > Metazoa > Chordata > Ceratodontiformes > Protopteridae > Protopterus > Protopterus annectens. Next base: position 907,541,017 of record NC_056735.1, read on the forward strand.
CATGTCTCTCATAAACAAATGGTTTCTCTGAACAAAACAATGTAAGTTGCAGTCATTAATTACTGAAATTCACTACAGTTTCATGCTTCATATCCATCATGACTGGCATAATATTGTCACAAGTTATTATACTGACTTGCTTATGTAAATAATAATAGAAATGTGTAAAATTTATTACGGCATATGACCCCTGCTTTCCATTAGTTTTTTGCTTTTTCTAGTATTCTTACAGTAGGATTTTGATATGTATAGTTATGGAAATTTGTGATTTAATAGTACAGATGGTACAGTTGATTTAGAGTGTTGAATTACATATGTGTAATGCATGCCACAGATTTTGCACTTTTTTGACATTGCATTTTTATAGACAATCCACATAATGTGAGTCAACCAGTTGAGAGATGACTGCAGAAAAGATGTGTTTGACCCCCTCCAAAGAATTCTGAATCCAACACACTACAGAATGAACCAGAACTTTCCTGGACTGTGGTTTCAGCAACATGGTCTGTATAATGCATAACTTCTTTCAGGAGGTCACCACCAAGATTACCACTGAACGTTGGTCCTGCCACAAAAGTGCCTCAGTAGAGTAAGTATAGTCCTTTGCTCCTTTAATGTAGTTTGCATGTGGTCACTATATAGTTTAGTATTATCGGTGTCATGGCACACATCTGTACACCTTCTGCCATATAACAGCCATGCTATCAATGTACTTTCATTGATCTAGTGCCACTGGCTATTGTTTGCCATGTCACTATTTTCGAAATATTGCATTTAGCTCTATTTGTCAAGCTTTTCTCACACACTGTACTTGTAACAGTGCTACTTGCATTCTGAAACAAAAGTTGTCTGGACATGAACACATATATATCATGTGATGGCATCTTTGCTGATATTCCACAACATGGACACCTACACTCTGTGGCACCATAGTTGATATTTATAGTCTGCAAGCAGTGTTTTCCATGGCTATGTACTTCAGTGCAGTGTTACCACTTGCATGTGCCTCATTATTTCATCTGTGCTGAGGAGCACTAGGATCATTACTGATTACAGCAGTAGCAGCAGTAATTGCTCACCAAGAATCCATGTCTGTGTTAAGAGTACCTGTCATATTGGCAGTGAATCATTACCTGTGGACTGGCAATGTTGTCAAGGTGTGGTCTATGTCTGCATTACCTCACACTGTGTAGGTTACTCTTTGCAGACAAATCCCAATTTTAGTTTTAACTCTTATTCAGCCATGTGCACCTGTGAGGTCAATGGTTCATGCAGGCGTCAGTTCCCCCTTTTCTGCAGTGAGTCTGTATATTGGATCATGTGCTTTTCAGAGGAACATGGTACTACTGAGGTACTCAGATTAATCTGTGCATGAGTAACAAGCTGACATTTTGTATGGACCCGTACAGCTCCCCTATGTATGCGTGCATGCCTATAACTCCTATGTATTTAAGCACACCTGTGGGTTGTGTTTCCCCACAGTTTGCATGAGCTACAATTCAAATCATTTGCAATGTTAGACTGTACCATGTAAAATGTGCTCATATTTTACATATGGGTGTGTCTGCATGTGGCCCTGTTGACCTCTTATGGGTTGCATTTCTACAATTGCTAAATACAATAGCACACTTCATATTTATGGACTCTCTGCAAGTTCCACACATCCTGGAGTTTTGTGTGTACTATTTGTACCTGGCGACATGATTCCTAAATACACAGTGAAGCAATGCTGCATGACACAGTCACATGTTTTATAAATCAGTAACAAAGCGATTGAAGATCATCTACTGCAATGTGTGTTGCACCTGTCCACTTATCATCTTATGATGTGAAGCATTATTTCTGAATACACATTTGCTTGTTTCCTTTTCTACACATGTGCATAAATGATTTATCACATTCTTGCAGCCATGACATCTAATGCAGTGTGTTTACTTGACTGTACATATGTGTATATTGCATGCTTTATTTTAAGTAGTGATGTATCCATGTTTATGACACACTTGCTACAGCTGAACAAACTTTGTTATTATTTGAATTGTACAAAAAAGTGCCGTACAAGTACTTACATCTACAACCTACATACACTTCCCTTATAATGTGGCAGATGTGCCATTGCTTAACTGATTGTATTCATCAATTTGTCCATGTTATGTGTTTTGGCACATACTTACACATGTACTTGTGGCACATGCCTGTGGTTTTCAACTTACTTATACTTTCCTATGCCCTGTATGTATGCTGCACAAGGGCATTTTTGTATAGATGTTCTGCACACTACCAACTGCATTTCAGCATCAGCATCATTGTTTGCACATATGGTGCACCATGAAATGGCATATATATATATATATATATATATATATATATATATATATATATATATATATATATATATATATATATATATATATATACATATACACATATACATACATGCAAATGTTTCAAGCATGGGCATTACTGCCCTTCTAGCTTGCCAATATACCAAAACACGTGTTCCCATAAAAAATGTCCAGGTTGTTCTTAAAAATATCTAAACTAGTACTTGCTTTAATGGAATTTGGTAGTCTGTTCCAAACATCAGCTACTCTGTCAGAGAACCAATTAGTACACTTCTCATTCCTATAGAATCTTCTACATAGGTTATCTGATGATTCTTTAGTACTTTTTGATAACCACAAACATTCCGAGAGGTAATTGTCCTTAAATGCCCTATATACCTGAATAAGATCACCTCTTAAATATCTGTAAGAACAGTGTACAAGTTCAGATATTTTAGTCTTTCATAATTACTTAGATTTTGACATCCATGGATGTCCTTGGTATATTATCGCTGTACTCTTTCCAGTTTATTTATGCTTATTTTCCTATAGGGTTTCCATATTGTTATTCCATACTCAAGTTTGGGTCTAATGTAACTAACAAACAATGGCTTCATTATGTTTGATTTCATAGCCTTTATAAATCTTTTTATACAACCTTTAGTTCTATAACTATCATTAGCCAGTTGGTTGCTATGATTAGAAAAACTCATAGCTGAATCTACCATATACCCAGGTCCTTAAATGAGTCTACAGTTTCAATCACTGTGTGCTGTATTAAATATTCAGCTTTCAGTTTATGTCTCCCAAATCTCATATGCTTAGTTTTTGATGTATTTATCAACATATTATTCTCCTGTGCCCAAATAGTCAATTTAGTCAAATTATTCTGCAGACGTGCCTTATCTGTAACACTTGTAATCAGTTTACCCAATTTCAGATCGTCAGCATATAGACTGTAGAACACCTCACATGAAAAAGTAAGGTCTGAAAGATACAATCTTAACAAGTAAGGACCTAGGACAGAGCCCTGTGGGACACCATGACTTTAACCAAGGATTTCACCTGTCCAGTTGGTGTGTGATACTTGTCATGTCCTATTTGTAAGCCATGCAGCTATCCATCTTATCAACAGTACATCAATACCTAGTTGTACTAATTTATTGATCAGTGTTTTGTGTATGACCCTGTCAAATGCTGAAGTTAAAATATATATATAAATCACATCACAGCACCATTTTTCATTCACAGCTGTTATTATATTGTTATAGAACATCATGTTACAGGAGGTAATAGATCTATTTTCAACATATGCATGCATGGTTTCAAGTCCCAACCTATCCAGTTCTGACCATAACTTATCCGGTGTTACCTTCTCCATTATTTTTCCACAACAAGAAAGTAGACTTAAGGGTCTATATGATTCTGGGTTTGTCCTTCTCCCCTTTCCCTTAAAAACAGGATTAATAAGTGCATGTCTCCAATCTTGAGGAATCTCTCCCCATATTTATATGACCTAGTGAATAATAGATATAATGGTAGTGTAAGTTCTTGCTGAAGTGTTCTCAGGTCATTGTTACTTATTCCATCTCCTCCCTGCCCTTTGTTTGTATTCAGTTTGCACAGTTCTTTTTCAATATCATCTAATTTGATTCCAGTATCTGGAGTTACAAGGATGTCACTCGGACAAGTTGCCACCCTTTTTGCGGAGCCAAGCTGTTTTGCATAAGAATTTGTAAATATATCTATAATCTGTTGTGTCTGAGAATAAATTTTAGAATCTTCACACAGTTTATCAATTTGTTTATATATCTATATATCTAATACATGACTGCACACTATATGTTTCACGGCTGCACACGGAAACTGCAGAGCTAACTAATAGTAGTACTTGTCTAAATGTCAGCAGCTAGATGTTACTTTTTGCACCACACCTGGCACTAATGTAATGCACATTTATTTTAGGCATACAGCAAAAAATGTGTAGTGCACAGAACTTGTAACAGATGCTATTGTGTATATTCCATTAGTTGAATTAATTGCAGTATATCAGAGATGGTAGAAATGTATACCTGCGAGGCATGTGCAGAGGGCCTGATTAATGTATACAAATGGCGCATGTTGTTCTTTCATTCAGTAGCATTTACTTGCAGTTTTCAGTTTTTTGTGCTTACACTGTGATGACCCTTTGCTATATCATTTACCTTGTTGGAACATTGTTTTGTGCTACTTTTTCATGTGTGTGTGTGTGTGTGTGTGTGTATATATATATATATATATATATATATATATATATATATATATATATATATATATATATATATATATATAAATATAACTAGTTATTATACTTGCAATATGGCTTAGTGACAAGATGTCTGCTTCCCATCTATAGAGTTCATGATTTATCCTGAATTCTAGGACTATGATTCTACATGTGCATGCATCTTTATTACTTGTAAGCTATCCATTTGTGCACACATCTATAGCTGCAAATATAGGACATGTGTATGTTTCAAGCTATATCTGTCTGTGCTATGGTATCTTTTCTTGAAAGGTATTGCTATACATATCATGCCATCAGTCATTCCTGATTTGCAATGCAGTGCTTGCATAATCTTGACAACATCACTCCAATAATGCTGTGTACATAGATGCATTCGTTTGCCTATGGTCCATACTCGCTCATGTATAGGTTACACCTCTCCTTTGTTAGTGACTGCCAGTGACATCCCATGCTCCACCATGTGCTGTCTGTCTGTTTATTGAATGTGTATCAGTCCTGTCCCTTTATATTGCTCCATTCTGTTCACATGTTATGTTTTGTCCTTTAGATGTCATTTCCTACCAACCCAGTTATCCTCTACCATTTACCAATGATTCACAAATCTCTCCTCTCTTCCTCAAAAAAAGAGGGCCTATTGCTGGCCAAAATAAGATCATGTATACATCCCTGACTTACCTACTGACCTTTCTTTTCCTTCTTCTTTATATTACACCCTTCTTTTCCCACACCCAGATTCTACTGTCCTATCTCTCCAGTCTTTGGGGTGTTCATTTCATGTATTTCCCTCCACACATGCCACACTCCCCACATTATCTTTTTTGATGCCATCAACGGATTTTGCAACATTCTGATATTCCACACGATAGATCTACATAGTTGAGATACACATGTATGTGTTTCACTCTTTACTTTTTATAGTAAAATGTGCAACGTTGCATGCAACCTTTAATTATTTCACTCACCACAGTGCTGTAATTGCTTCATACATTTCTTCAGCATCTGAAATGTTTCTGTCTGCTATTTTCATAAGTGTGACAGTTCCAAGGTGGACTATTATTTCTTTTGAACTGCTACTTTTTGAATACTACACTCAGATCTTTTAGTTTTTGTAGTTCTACCTACTAAAATATTTAACCTTCATCATGTGCCAAACACTGCTTGCCTATAGGCTAATTTTACAGTTAATCAATGCTGACATATTACATTGCTAGGTGGATTCCTTCTGCTATGCTCAGGACAGTCCATCAATTTGTGCCAATCATTTGGAACCAAGACCTTTCTGTCTCCTCTCTTCACAATATTGTGACTTTGTACTTGCTGGTTTATTGTTTCCTACCTTTCTATACATATTCACACCCAGTTGTATTCTTGGTTCTGTTGTTGTCTCTATTCGCCTCTAGTATGGTATGTTCTATGTCACTCTATTTACCTCACCCATGCATTAACATGCTGCAGCCATCTAGGTTGCCTACTATTTGTAGGTCAGAGACTGGCTACTGGCACAGTTCTCTTTGGAATATATGAGCCAGCCTGCATACTGTGCTGTGCTGCACTATGTCTCTAACCCTGCCACACTGCTTGAGACAACTACTTTTATGTAAACCAAAATAATTCATAGATATCATGGGGTGATAAACATCACTTCCCAGAATGTCTACAACTATCATTCCTATTTGTACCTCAGACTTCTGCGTATTTTTGCATAATTTCTTGTGCAGATTGCTTCATGTTTGCATAATTACATTTCAAGTGAAATGGTTTATTTTATGAATTTGAAGGGTTTTTTAAATGTTTATGGCTGGTGATTTACTTGCTTATGATTGTACAGGTTTATACATTGATCTAGTCTTTACTGTTTTGCAGCCATCTTTCAAATAGTTGCTGCTCTTAACTAAAGGATGCAATTCAAATATTTAAAATTTGCCTTACTCTAAGAATGAACACTTATTTTTATTCCACCTTTTAGCCAGAGTAGTCTGGGTGGTGGCAAATTTGCTGAAAATTGGGGAAGAGGATATTGGTGCTGGACAATTATCACCCCCACCAGCCACTTTCTGAAAAATGTTTTTTTATTTTTGTGAGCAAAATAATTGTGGACATGTTTCAGTTACTGTTAATAAAATTATACTGTTTATAACTGTGATATGCAGTTGTATTGTTTAAAGCATGTCTGTGTGTGTGTGTCAAATGTTGGAAATGACCTGAAGCAGTCAAAATGTTTAAAATTTGGTCTTCAGAGTGATCGCCTCCCTCATTTTAATTGGCTCACAGACGTGTGTATCAAGAGGCCATACCACTGCAAATCATATATTATTTGGGGGCAGTGTGTGGAAGTTACAACCACATTCTCCAACTACAGTATGGGCAAAAATATACTATACACAATACAATCACAGTAAATCCAAAACAGTAAGATATATACAATAGGTAAGCATAAGGATAACAACTTATTATAAAAAATTAATAAAAACAATCAGGTAATGTGATATATATCTGTGTGTGTGTATATGTGTGTGTGTGTGTGTGTGTGTGTGTGTGTGTGTGTGTGTGTGTGTGTGTGTGTGTGTGTGTGTGTGAGATATATATATATATATATATATATATATATATATATATATATATATACACACACACACACACACACATATCTGTATCTATATCTGTATCTGTAAGTGCAGAAAACGTAAGAGGAATAGAGATTATTCAAATTAGATAAGAACAAGAAAAGGATAATATAGGTAGAAGAAGAGATAATTTAAAAGGAGTGCTGGGTATAAATAGGAGAAGTATAAAAAATGCTTCTCTAAAGAGTAGAAGGTGTTTCAAGCAGCTGGGGCTAATTTACAAAAATGTCTTTCAGTAATTGTCAGAGATAAAGGAGGCCTTTGCAAGATGGTATAACTAAGGAGATAAAATTCATGCAGATAATGTGAGTAATTTACAGTTTGCAGGAAACTGAATAGCAAACATTTAAATTAAGTAATTTAAAAAGGTGGATGCAAAGTGGATGCAAAGACTAATGTGGCATGTTTACTAATTGAAAATGTTTTGGTGGATGAAAAGGAGATGATGTCCATTCATTTGTGATCTTAAAAAGCCTATAGATTTTTTTACTGAGCATTTTAATAGGTTCATAGTTTGCTGCTACTCAATCGACCATTTAATGATTTTGTAAGCCTATCCATTGTAATCACTTTAGCACACAAAAAGTTTATACTCCCTGTCCATAAGAGACAGTGGGGCTGGGGCAGGGATACATTTGTGTTTCTGATCCATTTGTCTAAGTTAGATTTGAAGACAGCGAAAGACATGCTTTTCTTTTGAGAAAGAGGATTTTGTTTCAGAGATGTGAAATTGCTGGGGAGATACCTGTCATGACTACAAGTCCTATTTATGTTGCAGGGTAGATTTAGGTTCCTTTAACTTGCATTTGTGCTAGTACCAGTTTAATGGCTATATATTAGAGGAAGTAGGACTAGGTCATTTACAACTTCTTAGGCAGCATAGATCCCCTTGATGGAGGCCTATATATGAAAATATAAAGAACAAAACCTAAAGATTTTTGAAAGTTATAAAAAGGAAATGTGGACATGGGAAAGAAAGACAGAGATCTGATATGGTGCAATATTTATGCAAAGGATAAAGCCAAACTAATCAATACAAAAAGCAATTCCTTCCTTTGAAGAGAAATAAAGGCAAAGGTACACATACATGAAACATTTCACAATAAAAAAATGAGGGGGAATGCAGAAAAGAAGAACAGAAAAGTAGAAGTTAAAGATATGGAAGCTAAAGGGGTCTGAAACAGATGAATGAAAAATCCGTTCATCGAATACGTAAAGATCCAAGCTTCACGGTAATCGAAAACGGTATTGTGGGGTCTCAGTACAGTGAGGATTAGGGTATTTGCCCTTTCCTCACTGTAGTGTGATCTCGGAGTTAGAATATATATTTAGTGGGGGGTGTGGGGGGTGCAGCCCCCCACAATACCGATTTCGATTTCCATGATGTTTCGATCATTACGTATTCGATGACCGGATTTTTCTTTCATCTGATATAGACCCAAGCTAAAGTTATGGAATACATGCAAAGTGAAGGATTTAGTTTAGAAAGTCTAACATAAGTTATGGCACAACATGATGGAACATTGAGTCCCCAAAGTAAAGAGAAACAGATGGAGTTGTAGACATGTGAAGAAGAAATATGGTCATGAAAAATAAAAAGAGATTTAATATGGTGCAATATTTATGCAAAGGAGAAAGTAAAACTAAGTAATACAAAAAAACAGCACCAGTGATATTTGAAGAGGATTGCAGACTAAGTCATTCGGGTATGGAAAATTTTACAATACAAAAAATAAGAAAACAAAGGAGGAAGTAGAAAAGAGAAATGGTAATTCAGAAGTTAAAGAAATTGAAATTGAAGTTATGTATTACCTGCAAAGTGAAGGATTTACTGTAGAAACATGTCTCCAAATTAAGGAGACACAGGTGGAACAGGAATCATCTGATCAGTTGCCACATTAAGCTACTCTGGAGACTTCAGTAAGAAACTAGTATAAAAGTTCAGTTGGAGTTGAAAAGCAAGTGAAGGAGCAGGAAACCGTGGCAATGTTGACACAGTCAATTTTGTTATGTGATAAGCCTGTGAGTTCAAATATGAAAGAGCAATGGATGACACAGGATGCAGCTAAAGACAGTATGTCACAGGAAGAGGTTCTGGAACTTTCTGTAGCATGCCTGCAGGAAACAGAGAATAAAGAATGTGTCCTCAGTTTAGAAGAAAAAGATACAAAGGAAGAGTTTCTTGATTTATTAGAGATGGACAGACATATTAAGATTGATGAAAGAAATAGATAACAGAAAGTCAATAAGATCCAAAATGTTAGAAGTCTGATAAAACAAATAAACACAGCAATCAAGGTTATTAAAATAAATGAATGAAATACAATAGAAGCAGATAAGATATATTACTCTGCAGCTACATTAATAACAGATAAAGTCGTACTACAAAAATACAGGGCAATAAGGGAAAGGAAGGGAAGAAATCAAATGTCATCATGGAAGTATTGAATAGAAAGACCTATAAAGCGATTATGACAAGAAGTGTCACTGTTAGAAAAGTATAGAAGGGGAAACAGATCAACAAAAATACTTAAAAAGCAATACGTAATAAAAGCAACATGCAATATTAGGACAGAACAGGATATATTGTACACTATTGTAAATAGTAAACTAAAGATATCACCACGGGCAGAAAAACTTTAAAAATATGCATATAAATATAAAGGAAAACTACAAAATAAGCAATTCGTTGATGACCAAAAATGTTTTATTGAGAGTTGGAAACAAAGCAAAATGAATAGAAACACCACAAAAAAAGAAGAAACAGACACATTTTGGAGAAATATGTATGAAGACCATGTGGAGCATAACAAAGATACTGAATGGATAGAAGAAGTAAAAGAAACAGTAAGAGGTTCAAATGTACAGGATATGAAATGAGATGAAGTAACAGCCAGAGATTGAAGCAAAATTAAGAAAAGCTCCTAATCCCAGGCTCAGATGCAGTACCAAAATTCTGGGTGAAAGTATTAACATCTTCACACAAAGATTAAGCATTGAGTAAGAACTTCTTATATGTGCACTCCAAACTGACATCAACCTGGTTAACAACAGGAAAAATTATACCCCTCCTTAAGAGTGAGCATGCAATCTATCCTAAAAACTATAGACCGATCACTTACCTCAGGATGATCTATAAACTATATACTGGAAATAGTGCTGATAGAGTTTACAGTTATTTAGAAGAAAACTCAAACATGGCAATAGATCAAAAGGGTAGCAAAATAAAGTCACATGGATCAAAAGATCATTTGTTGTTAAATCAAGTCATAATGAAAAATTGTAAAAAGGGGCATTATCCAAGTATGGCATGGACAGATTACAAAAAAAAAAAAACATTTGACAGCTGCTCATATTTGTGGATAAAGGAGTGCTTACAGATGTTTAAAATGCACCCTACATTGATCAATTACTTAACAGTGACCATGAAACAGTGGCAAACCACTCTGCAGCTAAGCCGTGATAAAGGACAAATAATTATCCCAGGGATAAAAAATTCAGAGAGGGATATTCCAGGGTGACTCTTTGTCACTGCTGCTCTTTTTTCTTGACCTTAACTCATTAAGCTGTCTACTTAGATTAGGTTATGGTTACAGTTTAGCTCCCAGAGAACAACAAAGTTTAAAAACCTCATCTTTTTGAAGACGGTTTAAAATGGTATAGTTCATCAGATGAGGGGCTGAATGCACAACTGGACCTGGTCAAAACTTTTTCAGATGACATACGAATGCCATTTGGTCCTGATAAATGTGCAAAAGCTACATTTAAACGGAAATGCTGCAGCACCAAGAAAATATCAGTCTGAGACAGGAATGTGATATAAAGGAACTTGAGCAGGAGCGAGGGTATAAATATTTGGGAACTAATGAAAGATCAACAATAAAACGTGAACAAATAAGAACAAAAATCAGAAAGCTATATTTTATATGACTAAAATCAATACTTAAAACAGCCTTGACATCTAGGCACAAAGTCCAAGCCCTAAACCAATTTGCTCTTCCTGTTCTAACTTATATTTTTGGGGTGAATGACTAGCCCCAAAAGTTATTGGATCAGTTAGACAGGAAAACAAATAAAATACTTCACGAACGTTAAATGATATATAAAAATCAGTGTATACCAATATTACATATTGCTCATTCTAAAGGAGGTATGGGTCTTCTCAATCCTGATTACATGTATGGATCTGAAATCATAGGACTGCAAACATATCTGTTGACCTCACCAGATCCACACATAGTGAAAGTTTTGAAACATTAAGACAACAAATCTAAGATGACTTTCCTGCTTGGTTTAGCAGCAGCATATCAGTATCAAGTAGGAATGTAAATCAAACCAGAAATAGTCAAAAATCAGGCAGCAACTGAATATGCCAAATAAAAGAAAGACTATAAGGATAAAGAACAGATGAGAAGGCAAGAAGTGTGAAAAGGAATAAATATAGTTTCAAGTACAGAAAACTAGAACAACCTCATGTTGATCAAGATCATTCAAAGAAATGAGAGATGTGAACTTAAACCAAAAGATGAAAGGCTAATATTAGCAGCCCATCATAGTGGACTACATACATGTTAGTTTACAAGGTCCATTGAACATGTACGAAAAACAGACAAATGAAGGTTCTGTAAAACAGAACTGGAAACAGCAACACATCTGTTGGGTGTGATACACTAATGGCAGAGGGCCTGTGTACTGAAACGCATACTAATTTGGCAATACTGCTGCTTTCAGGATTTGACAAACATTACAATATTGAAGGAGCTGAGAAGCATTGGAAATGTGAGCCACAAAACATTTTAGAGAATAAGGAAGTTTGTCTCACATAGGATTAGTCATTACATACAGTTCAAACATGTATATGCAAAAAACAAACAAAACAGATATTGTAGTCCATGAAAAGATGGCAAAAGTAGCACTGATCATTGAAATTGCTATATTCAGTGATTACAGTGTCTCATGTCACAAAGTCATAAGAATGCAGGATTTGCAGGCAGAAATGAGGGCACTGTGAAGAAAAATACCCAGACAGTCCCAATAGTTGTAGGAGCAATAAGTATCATAAAAAGAATTTACAGTCTTATTTGTAATAGCTACCGATACGTGTAACTTTGTATGAATTACAGATGGAGTCAGTTGTGGGCACATGTGGCTGCTGCTAAGAGCACTTTTGGCTAACATCAAAAATTGAAACAATACTAATTTCATGAACTTTAATCATACTTTGACTTAATATCGGGGTCCATTCCTGTCATGGTATTAGAAAGCCAAACAGAAAATAAAGCACTAAGCCAAATATTAAAGTTAATCATCTTTTATTTGTATTGTGCCATCATTTTTTGGTGATGGTAGGATACACTTTACTTTCTTTCTAGGTATCAGGACATAATCAAAGGAGACTTCTTAATTTAGTCAACTTTTTGTAATATCAAACTTCTGTAATGCCGGCAGAAGCAATTAAATAGTCGTATGATCATACAATGCCACTATTACTTTGTGGTAGGCTACGGTACAGTGCAAAGTGAGAATTTTTCCATTACTCTATGATGGTAGTGGATTTTGCGAAAAGGATGGACATGGCTGTGGTGAATACGTATTTTAACAAGAGGGAGGAGCATAGGGTGACATACAAGAGTGGAGGAATATGCACACAGGTGGATTACATCTTATGTAGGAGAGCCAGTTTGAAGGAGATTGGAGACTATAAAGTGGTGACCAGAGAAAGTGCAGTTAGGCAGCATAGGATGGTGGTTTGTAGGATGACGTTGGTGATCAAGAAGAGGAGGAGGAGTGTGAGGGCAGCACCAAGGATCAAATGGTGGAAATTGAAAAAGGAGTTCAGGGATGAGTTAAGACAGGCATTGGGTGCATACCTCTCAACCTGGAACATCAAAAATCTGGACAAGGCCCATGAAAAATAGGTACAAATCTGTACGCTGATTAACATCTAATTTGCATGCATAATTATGTAACCCCACCCACTCCGATGGAATTGTGGGATACCAACTTTCGAATGCAAATTGAAGAACAGACAACCAAAACATGGCACCAGAGTCCCCCTGCAGCCATTCCAGTGTCCTGTTACCTGGCTATTTTGCCCCATTTACCATAAACACTACTAATGTATGCATACTGCTTTACTTCTACAATGATCTGAATTTATTTTTATATTTTACAGCACAACAATGCAGAAACACTAAAAAACATCATCTGGTAAACAAAGCAACTGTCTCACAATGAAAATAGGCTTGACATTAAACTATGCCCTTGAAACTCACATTCATTGAAACAGCATTGAAACCCACACACACCACATCCAAAGAAAATGCATCTGGCCAGTGGTGGATAAAGATTACCTTTGGGCTGTTTTCAAATCATTGGCCCCTTGCACACAAAACAAGAAACATACATGTGTTCTTTTCTTTATACACCTTCCTGACTTTATTAAATTATATTCCTTGTATAATACAACACACATGTTAGAGGAGCGCATTTTAAATTTATTGTTTGAACATTTTACCAGTAATCTGTACTGTAGGCAATGAAACAAAACACATGAACCAATAATGACAAAACTGCCCAATTCAGAACTTTTCCATCATAAAAGTCTGCTTCCACACCCACACTATAAATAGAATGACAGTAGTGTAAGCCATAAGCATCTTGCACAGCATCTCGCACTTATTTTCAATTTCATTTTTTTTTGGGGGGGGCAAAAGGTCAAAAACCAGGGACACATTTTAAACATTGCTGGTATAATTTTGTAAAGTTGCTAGAATAAAATGCTGTGCTACCATCATGCATTTCACTGGCAGGTTTTGAACCCAGGACTCTATGCACTACATTCAGAACAACATACTACTATCCCAGATCAGCAGCTGCCTGAAAAATAGGAAGACTGAAATCATTTAGTGAATTCATTTCTCACTTCTCAACATAGTTCTTAACCTCAACACAAAAAACATGGACAAACAACAAAGCCAATAATGGGGGAATACAAATTCACTTCTCACTCACCATATCTCTGTACTGTTAGCACAAAAATGTTCTTACTTCTCATCATAGCTCTCTGGACTCTTAGTACAAAAAAAAAAAAAAAAAAAAAAAATCTGGACAAAGCTCAGAACATAACTTTCAACTGTTAGAGAAAAAAGCTCTCAACTCACTCAGAAATGGTGGTGGCTAGGGATAGTAGGCTCTTTTTACCCTGTACTAAAGGTACAGGGTTTGAGCCTGAATACCTCTAGCCACCAAGTGTATTTCCCAAAACTTGGTAAAAAACGAGTAATTTGGAAAGGTTGGGAGGTCTGATACATACATATATATATATATATATATATATATATATATATATATATATATATATATATATAGTTATATGGATATATGTTGATTTATCTGAAAAGCAGCATATTGAAGCACAACTGCTCAAAATTATACTATCAAAAAAAACCCAAAATGACAGTAAACTCCATGTGGGGGAGGGATGCACCCCCATCCCTTACTAATTATATATACGAAATGCGAGATCACACTACAGTGGGGAAAGGGCAAATTCCCTTACTCCCACTGTACCACAATTTCTCACATAAACAAACCAGACATGTTCGAGCAACTGACACTTATCCGGCACCATAGCTATTGTAAAGCAATTCAGCTGTACGTGATATTCCCTTACTAGCCAACTTTTAAGGATGTATGATGTCTTATGAGTTGTTTTATTACTGAAATAGGACAGAGGTTTATTTCCTGTGTAAAAAAGGTGTTACAAATATGTGCCATATTTTTTGTGTAATCACAAGTTTGCATGTATTATTTCCTGTCATATTACACGTCGGGAAGGCATTACTCTTTTCTTTGCCGTTTAGTCCCATGATGATGTTGTCTACTTTTTTTTAATAAAGCAAGTGTCTCATATCCCACATATCTGAAACAGACAATGGTTTCCTTTAAAAATGTATGTATTATCGCTGCAATCCTGGAAAATCTTTGAGAATAAATCCCCCCAAAAAATCTATGATGTCAATTCTCCCCATGGTTATTCATAATTTTTTATGCCATGTTTTCCATTGTCAAATCACCAATCTATAAATTAAAACAATAAATGTTTGGGAAAATCTATGTTTTGAAAAGGAAAATGACAGTTATCATGGCATCTCCTATATATGAGATTCCTTTTTGGTATGTAATATGAATAGTTACGAACAATTAAAATAGGACTGCAGTTAATAAATCAGAATAATCAATAAAACACTATATTAGAAAGTGAAACGTAAATATGTAGTGACAGAAAAACAACAGGAACCTCATGTATGCATTTAGAAACAGGCTTACCCATTAAATACAAAAAACGCTGCAGAGAAGCATCCATATATTAAAACTTGCCAGAGACATTTTCCTGAAATTAGCTACACCTATGCATTTTTTTTCTGCAGCCACTTGAAGAATTATCTGGGATTTCCTCTCTGCAGATAGCAGTGTAGTCATGCCAGCAGCAGTTTACTGCATGTTTTTCAGCTATTTATTTTTGCAATTGGCTTAATTTTTTTGCATTAGTTTTATTTTACTGAACTATAGAATGTTATGCCATATTTTACTTCTGTATACTGTTTCTGTGTGCTGACACAAAACACCTGTACTTCATGCATTAAAATACTACTAAATGAGGCTGCCTTGGCTTCAGTGTCCTTCCCTTCCTTTTTGCTGTTACTTTTGGCAGACCAGCCAGCAAGTATGAATTCCTGACTTTTAAATAGGTCTTCAGTTGTAAATTTGGAAAAAGGAACTGCAGATACATTCAGCATTAGTTCTTATTTTTAATCTAGAATATGGCAGTTTCCCACGTTGGAAACCATGACTTCACTCCACGAAAACAGTGCTGTTTGTGCCTAGAGAGAGAATGACCTTTTAAGTGTTAAGACACCTGCAGTTGATGGTTTTAACTCAATGTGCTGGTAGCTTGATGAAGAAAATGTCAGTGCATTAAAATATTGCTAAAAGGGGCTGCATTGACTTCAGTGTCCTTCCCTTTTTCTGTTACTTTTGGCAGACCAGCCAGCAAGTATGGATTCCTGACTGACTGCAAATCTAACAGACATAGTCAGTGAATACAGATTAGATGAATGGATCACTGATTGATCAATGACTCACACACGCACACACACACACACTCTTCTGTCCTTACCTGCCTGAGTAGTTTGTTCGGTTTGACGGACGAACTACAAGCCCTTCTTCTGTTCATTCGCGCCATTAATCCTTCCTGCTAGTGTTGCTGCCCAGCCGCCACCATAATTCCCACCGTTTCAGGCGAACTGCTCAGCTTTCCTCCTAGTATTGCTGACTTGCTGCCCGGCCGCCGTCATTAATCCCGGCTCAAATTCCTGCCGTTTCAGCCAGCCGGAAAAGATGATGTGAGCTCCTTGAGCTCAATTCCGACTGGCGGGTAGCCTGGCGGAGCTGACGTCATTGCGCACGTGATGACATCAGCTCCGACAGCACGAAAATTTTAAAAATGTAAAGAAAAATCGGAAATGAAGGGGTGCCACTCAGGAATCGTGGCACCCCTTCATTTGGACCCCAAAACTCGGTAAAAAATGAGTAATTCGGAACGGTTGGGAGGTCTGACTGGGTGGCAGTGAAGAGTTACCAAATAGCTGGGTAACTACAGCAGAACTAGTAAGGGAGACGGCTAGAAAGGTGCTTGGTATCACATCAGGACAGAGGAAGGACGACAAGGAGACATGGTGGTGGAATGAGGAAGTACAGAAGAGTATACAGGCAAAGAGGTTGGCAAAGAAGAAGTGGGATTGTCAGAGAGATGAAGAAAGTAGACAGGAGTATGAGGAGATGAGGTGCATGGCAAAGAGAGAGGTGGCAAAGGCTAATGATAAGGCATATGAAGAGTTGTATGAAAGGTTGGACACTAAGGAGGGAGAAAAGGACCTGTACCGATTGGCTAGACAGAGGGACCGAGCTAGGAAAGATGTGCAGCAGGTAAAGGTGATAAAGGATAATGAGGGAAACATACTCACAAGTGAGGAGAGTGTGTTGAGGATATGGAAAGAGTACTTTGAGGGGTTGATGAATGAAGAGAATGAGAGGGAGAGAAGGTTGGATGATGTAGGGATAGTGAATCGTGAAGTACAATGAATTAGCAAGGAGGCAGTAAGGATAGCTATGAAGAGAATGAAGAATGGATAGGATGTTGGCCCAGATGACATACCTGTGGAAGCATGGAGGTGTTTAGGTGAAATGGCAGTGGAGTTTTTAACCAGGTTGTTTAATGAAATCTTAGAAAGTGAGAGGATGCCTGAGGAATGGAGAAAAAGTGTTTTGGTACCGATTTTTAAGAATAAGGGTGATGTGCAGAGCTGTAGTAACTACAGAGGGATTAAATTGATCAGTCATAGCATGACGTTATGGGAAAGAGTAGTGGAAGCTAGGTTAAGAAGGGACGTGATGATTAGTGAACAGCGGTATGGTTTCATGCCGGGAAAGAACACTACAGATGCGATGTTTGCTCTGAGAGTGTTGATGCAGAAGTACAGAGAATGTCAGAAGGAGTTGCTTTGTGTTTTTGTAGACTTAGAGAAAGCATATGACAGGGTGCTTAGGGAGGAGTTGTGGTATTGTATGAGGAAGTCAGGAGTGTCAGAGAAGTATGTAAGAGTGGTACAGGACATGTACGAGGGTAGTGTGACAGCGGTGAGGTCTTCGGTGGGAGTGACAGATGCGTTTAAGGTGGAGGTGTGGTTACATCAAGGATCAGCTCTGAGTCCTTTCTTATTTAAATGGTGATGGACAGGTTGACAGACGAGATCAGACAGGAGTCCCCATGGACTATGATGTTTGCAGATGACATTGTGATCTGTAGTGAGAGTAGGGAACAGGAGGAGGAGACCTATGGAGAGATGGAGATATGCTCTAGAGAGAAGAGGAATGAAGGTCAGCAGGACTAAGACAGAATATATGTGTGTGAATGAGAGGGAGGATAGAAGAATGGTGAGGATGCAAGGAGTAGAGGTGGCAAAGGTGGATGAGTTTAAATATTTGGGGTCAATAGTTCAGAATAACAGTGAGTGTGGAAGAGAGGTGAAGAAGAGAGTACAGGCAGGATGGAGTGGGTGAAGAAGAGTGTCAGGAGTGATTTGTGACAGATGAGTACCTGTAAGAGTGAAAAGGAAGGTCTACAAGAGGGTAGTGAGACCACCTATGTTATATGGGTTGGAGACAGTGGCATTGACAAAAAGGCAGGAGTTTGAGCTGGATGTGGCAGAGTTAAAGATGTTAAGATTTGCACTGGGTGTGACAAGCGTGGACAGGATTAGGAATAAGTATATTAGTGGGTCAGCCCAGGTTGGAAGGTTTGGCGACAAAGCCAGAGAGGCAAGATTACGTTGGTCTGGACATGAGGAGGGATGCTGAGTATATTGGGAAAAAGATGCTAAGGATGAAGCTACCAGGTAACAGGAAAAGAGGAAGGCCTAAGATAAGATTTATGGATGTGGTGAGAGAGGACATGCAGGTGGTTGGTGTGACAGAGCAGGATGCAGAGGACAGGAAGAAATGGAAACAGGTGATCTGCTGTGGCGACCCCTAACAGGAACAGCCAAAAGAAGATGATGATGATGACTCTATGTTGTGTGATATTAGAGTTGGTACATATAAGCAACTGGGGTGTGGTGGTACAACTTCACACATGGGGGTACAGGGGGCACACAGCTGCTGCAAAACAAAACAAAAAACAAACAAAAAAGGAATTTGAAGTTTTTTTTTTACATTGTTTGAATTTCAATCTTTTTATCTCTATCATTTGTAGTTCATTTTAGCTGCTGTAAAACAAAATAACAAAAAACAAAAACAAACAAAAAAGCAGTATTAGATGTTTTATGTATTTATTTATTTATTTATTGTGCTTCTTCACTTATTTAAAGTATCCTCAACCAGAGAATGTCATCATATTGTTGTTATATGAGGTAGTGTTATATGGGCTATAGGAGGTAGAGGGGGAGCTCATATTCTAAAATAATATAAGAATCATTCTTTTCATAGTGCTTGTTTCTACAGTGAACATTAGCTGTGAAGGCTTCAATGAGAGTGTAGAAATGTGATGCTAGAATCAAGAAGAACCTTGGGGCATTTGTTAGAATTTGGTGGATATACTGGATTTTTTTAATAACTTAGAAAGTTTAACTGATATTATGAGCAAGTCATTGCTGGATATCACATAATAATTAGCAATTATTTTTGGATTAGGATATATTTTATACAACGAGTAGAAAAGTTAATTTAAGTTGGGGTTGCAGATGCTGAATAATGATGCAATCCTCATCTTCATGAAGGAGTATTTGGTCACTAATATAAAGTATGATTTATCTTCATGAAGGAGTATTAGGTCACTAACATGAAACATGATTTACTCCTATTGACATAAAGACTGGCACTGTTTATTTTGGGGAGGGGTCAGTTAGTTATTTGGCCACCTAAGAATATGGCAAGGAATGGGAGAAAGATGAACTGTGAGGCTATAACTGCATGCTTCTGTGTGTGTGTTGGGGGAGGGGGGCATACTTATCCTGAGTAAACTGTGTGCACTCAGATTGCCAGTGGATAGATCACAAAGTGGCTCTTGTTGTTTGTTGCAAGGGGAGATGGGGACATGGAGTGCTGTGCATTTGTGAAAGTGGGCACTAAGTGACCACTCTCATTCTCAATACAAGAACCTTGCAATAGTCTGACTATTTACACTTTTTGGGCAGAACCCCCCCCCAAAAAAAAAAAGAAAGCAAAGCAGTCATATAATTGAGAAGTAATAGCATGTGACAAATTGAGGCTAAGCTAGCGACCCCAGCAAAGATCAAATGAAAAAGTAAGTTTCCTTTGGGCTTTCATATTGTAGAACTTCAGTCATGTTTAACTTTCAAATTCCTTTCTTTAGGATTCACTAAAATAAAGTAATTAATTGCTGCACAAATAATGGAAAGATGGATGCAGCTTCTTTATTAAATCAATCCGGACTGCCACCCACACATGCCCCCCACATACCCACCAAAACCATTTCTACCATATTTTATAGCCTGACTGCACTTCCTATGCCTCCCCAGGTTCTGGAAAATATCAGATTTAATAGTATACATTCAAAAGTCTGACGGCCACATCTGCAACACTGCTTCCATGAATCGCAAACCGTGAAAGTCGAAAACCATGAAAAAACTCGCTGAATTACAAAACCTCTCCCCCTTTTTGACCCATGGTAGCACTCGTTTCAGCAGTGGAGTGATCCTGGAATTTTGAATTTGACATATTTACGACATTTAAGGTAGTCGACATGATGGAATTCTGCAAAACGTTTCACAGAAATGGACATTCAGAAATGTGTGTTCGCACGCATGAATGTATACTGATTTAGCTTCAGCAACTAGTGTTGTTAATGACCAAAAACTAAAGAGTAACTATTATTTTGGCATTCAACCACACATGCATGCAAATGTATAGCCACACAAACATGCAAGAATCGGCAGATTTTTTCCAAAACTTCTGTATAAATGCAGGCTTGGACACACAACACCTCCACAACAGACCTGTCAGTTCCTTGCACCCAACCCTTCCTCCCTCATAATCATTTGCTTTTCTAAAAGAAAAATAGCAGTGTCTCTTCAGCCTTTCAAAACTCTTCACACACTTAAGTTCATAGGTTCATAGGTTCATAGGCAGGTATTTGGCTATTGGCAATAGGGCCTATACAAGCCTAGCCAAAAAGGTACCCTGGCTTTTGCCACCCAAGAAAATTATTTTCCTGAGCCCCTGTCAAACCAATCCACAGATGTGATCCCCGGGGAGAATTTCCTATTTCCCATCCAATCATCAAGATTTTTCTTGAAGAGTGTTAATGAGGACCTTTGTTTGATATAGATAGGTAGTTTGTTCCAGAGTATGGGAAGTCTCTAGGACAGGAATCTATCCCGCCAGCATGTTCTGTTTATTGTGGGGACAAGGTTTAGGTCCCTACAGCATGTAGCTCAGAGGGACTGTGATTTTTTTAAGTGGACCATGTCCAACAGATCTGGGTTTGACATAGCTTTGTATGTTAGGCAGAGATTGCCTCTGAGTAGGCGATATGCAACAAAGTAAATCTGGAGTTTTTTGAGACAGTCTGCATAGGGCATCTGTTTGAGGCCAGTAATCTTATTTGTGAGGTATTTCTGTGGCCTTTTCAGTTGTTGTATATGTCTTGTGAGGTACATACCCAAAGGGGCATTGTACTATATAATGGGGTCTAATGAGTGACGAGTAGAGGGGAACAATGACCTCTTTTTTCCTGGATGAGAAACATTTTGTGATGAGATGTGCCACGTAGAAGGATTTCCTGACTACTGTGGTGATGTGATTATCAAAGGAGAGACTACTGTCCACCTGTGTCCCAAGGTCTCTTATCATACTTTCAGTGTTAAGTAGAATACCACCTATTTGGTAGCCCATGGGTGCAGAGTTTTTACCAAAGGGGATGACAATGCACTTTTTGGTATTGAGCTTGAGGCCATGGCTTTGACACCAGGCATCTGTCTCAGTGAGACCCTTTTGTAGAATGCCCACATCGTTAGGAGTTTCAATTATGGCTCCTATTTTGCAGTCATCTGTGAACTTCGTTAGCCAAATACCTTCTGTGTTAGCCTGTACTTCAAAAAAGTAGATACCAAACAGGAGAGGACCCAGATCTGAACCCTGTGGTATTCCACTTGCCACTGGTCTGAGGTTGGATTTGGAGTCTACTACTTGCACAGTGTGGGTTCTGTCAGTGAGCCAGTTGGCAACCCATCTTGTGACATAGGAATTTATACCTAGTTTAGTGAGTTTATCTATAATTCCAGAGTGGGGGATGGTGTCAAAAGCCTTAGCGAGATCTAGATAGGCTGTGTAAACTACCTTACCCCTGTATATGGCTTTGGTGACTGCTTCAAAGAAGTCATTCAGGTTTAGGAGACATGATCTGCCTCTTACAAACCTGAACTGGGTGGGGTCCAGAGTTTGGAGATTACCAATGTCTTTGTTTCTAAGTTCCATGATGATACGTTCCATGGCTTTGCAGACCAGGCGTGTTAGGCTAATGAGGCATTAGTTCCCAGAGTCTGCGGTGGCTCCCCCTTTGTGGAGTGGGATAACTGTCACTGTGTGCCATTCAGTGGGCACAAAGCCTGAGGTGAGGCTATGGCTGAACATGGTGCTTAGGTGGGGTGCCAGTTCATTCTGTAGTTCAAGTAGAATGTAGCCTGGGATGTTGTCAGGTCCCATGGATGTTGTGTTCTTGGCTTTGGAGAGTGTGGTTTTTACCTGTGCAGCCATGATTACAGGAATTTTGCATTCTTCCGGTATAGAGATGGGCCCTTTAGGAGGTGAGAGGGGCCGTGGTGGGGGGGGGGGGTAAAGTTAGCACTGAACCTAGCTGCCAGGATGTTGGCAATATCAGTTGGTTCTGTATATTTAGTGTCATTGTGCTGTAACTCAGAGCAGATCTGAGTGTTGCCGTTGAGATTCTTGACATAGCTATATAATGCTCTGTTGTTGTCTTTAGAATCAGTGGTGATTTTGTTTTCATAACTAGCTTTGGAGAATTTTATGAAGGATCTCAGCTTCTTGTTGAGTAATGGCCTCAGCTCTTTCCCTTGATGTTCTGGTATAAGTAGAAATTGGATTTGCCATTGCTTCTTGGTGAAGTTTCTCAGAGCTCTTGTATTTACTCTATTATCCACTTCATTTCATGTAACCTTGTTATCTTCACTTTGGCCCCATCTGAAGTCTTTAATGACTCATTTCATTATCCCTTCCAACAAACCTTCTATCTTTAAAAATAAAACAAGATTATAATACTGCCTTTATAGCTGGATCACCTAATTAATGTGAGAGGAAGACATTTGAGGAATCCAATCAAACTACTATTTTGCCATAAAGAAAACAAAAATCATCACTTATAAAATCTTAGTTATATGAAAATAACATTATTAAAGGTCTGGTCATGAAAAATACACCATAAACAATTTTGCAGATATATTGAAATTGGATATAGATCATAGGTCCAGGATCTTGTAACAGAACAGTTGTTCACCACAACAGTGGTATTTTTTCAAGTACTAAACCAGATGGTTGTGAGGCAGCCAAACAGAAGAAAGGTATGAGCAGTAAAGCCAAACTTATTTTCCTCTGGAGAAGAGATATTAAGTTGTTTGAAAGACATTAGTTCTAGAAGGATACTGCTTAACTTTAGCAGAGAGATCAGACTTGACCCCAGAGCCGCAGAGGCTGCAGATGGGTTCATCTAACAAAGGTGGTCATCTGCTGTAAAGCTGCAGTTTTTTGTAATAGAGAAATCAAAGGTAATGAACCTGGTATATTATAATTTAGGAGGTGTGTGGAATCCCCTACCACATGCAGATGCAAGGGACTTTCCTGCTGCAAAAAAAAAAAAAAACTTAAAACAATATTTGATGAAACTGACCTTGCTTTTTGTCTGTTGGACAAATAAACAGTTGTAATTCATTTCAAAAATGTATAAACTGAGTGTATCCATACCTATACAGCTGTTATTTTTAATACCTTCTCAAGGATGCCAAGCTTAAATGTTAAAAAAAGGGTGATGAGCACTCCGTTGTACAATTATTTAAGTGAAGCTCCTTTCATTTGTAGTTAAAGGCTGGGGTTGTGTTATCCCAGGGATGTCTCTCTTGTCATAAGAAAAAGATATCTTGCACTAGAACAGCCATGGGGTTGAGGCTCCTCCCCCAGAAAAAGTGTTATTTTTGTGACTCCCCCGCCTTTTGAATGTTGAATCTATCATTAAATACTTGTTCTTATTATCACTTATGATAACACTTGTGTCACCCACACAAAGACTTGCATTTTGCCATTGAACTATTTTATATGCATTGACTTGTACCTAAAGTTGCCAGTATTTTCAGAACTCAAGTGTTTTCCATTTCTCTCCAAAGCTGACATATGGCCTTACCTTACACAAGACAGCAGATTAAATAAAGGTATTATAGCTGATTTGCTTGTGTCAGATAAAGAATTTTAGCATTGTTAGCCCATTTGAAGTTTCACTGCCTCTGGTTAATGTTATCTTAAAAGCATACTGAAAACCTGAGCCCTGATGGCAAGGAGCATGTATTCTTGTGAAACTACGTATAGAGGATGGTACCATTTGTTGTCAAGCAGTAGTGTGTATGTATATATATATATATATATATATATATATATATATATATATATATATATATATATACATATATATATATACATATATATATATATATATATATACATATATATATATACATATATATATATTAAATACATTTCACTAAATCATTATATTATTTTATTGAAATCTACATCATTTGTTGTATTCTTAATTTATTGGAACTCTAATAAAATGCTCAGGAGAATATATAATAATTTGTAATGAATAAAATATTGAAGTGTGTACTCTAAAACCTTAGCTCAGTAACCTAGAAATGCTGCATACAAAATGTTGCCATTAAAGAAAATATTCTGTCAGTGCGATCTCCCTTTTACTCTTATTAGGTGAAGTCAAAGTATTTGTGTGATCTGTATTGTATAAATATGATATTTTACACAAGTAATGCTCCATTAAAGATGCCTACAATCACACAGATCTGGCCAATAAAGCTTTATGAAGTATTTTTTTTAGTTTTTTTCTGAAAACAGCTCTGTGTCAGTTGATGCTTTAGCAAACTTGTCCACATGCCTCAGGAAATGTCTTATAATATTGTTGAGTAGAAAAGCAATACTCCAGGTATAAGAGCATTAAGCAATATTTTTCCCTAACCTTTCCTGCCTCTGTTTGTTCTCCTAGGAAATTGCATGTCTGATACCCAGATGAAATTTTGCAACTTGTTCAAATTCCCGGCACTTGCTTAAAGTCTGAACCATTAACATTAGCTCTAGAGCTATGCTACTGCGACTGAGGCCATGAATCTCTCTAATGAAATTTTCAGAAGGAACGGGATATTGCAACATGGAAATGTAACATAATTTATCCATTCAATTTCATTTAGCCACACTCTACAATGGCAAAATGCACTGTGCAGAGACTGTCAGAGATTTCATTATTGCTTTACAGAAGAACTAAGTAGGCAGAACCTCCTGTGACTGATGTCTATTACAGTATATTGAATCTCTGTGTGCAATAAACCACACATAAGTATACCACGCAGTATATCTCTCCTGACTGAAATGCTCATTGTAAAATGTAGGCATCACTACAATAAAATTTTAATGAACATTGCTGCTGCAAATGCAAGTCATCATATTGTTTCATTTGGGCACAACACGATTATCCCTGTTTAAATATAATGGGTATTCCTGCAGCAGTGGTTATCATTCCAAAAACTGTGTTGTTTATTATTCTCTAACACAGCCATAAAAGCAAGACTGAAGAGACATGACTGATGATAAATGTACATATACAGTAGGCAGTATATTTTATCATTGCATCTTGTATTTCATCTACTGTAATTTATTTACTGTATCCCACTAAGTTTATCAGATATTATAGTACTTAATACATCAATTATTTGTTATAAGCAAATGAAGTCTATATTGCATACTATAACACTGTATAGAAATGCAAACTTCACTAGCAGATGTTTGGTTTAAAAATGTCCATGGTCATTTCAAAGATACCAAAAAATCAGTTACCTGTACTGAATAGGAATCAATGTTATACTTCTTTCTCTGTCTCTCACAAACACACCTACATACATTATTTTTACTGCTCTCTCTCAATGTAGATAGGTAAAAAAATGCAGAGATGCATGTGTGTGTGTGACTGTGTGTGTGTGTGTGTGTGTGTGTGTGTGTGTGTGTGTGTGTGTGTGTGTGTGTGTGTGTGTGTGTGTGTGTGTGTGTGGGCATGTGTGTGTGTGTGTGTGTGTGTGTGTGTGTGTGTGTGTGTGTGTATGCGCGTACAAGCACGCGCGATCATGTATGTGTATTTGTATGTTTACATATACATACAACCACTGTTTATTTGACATTTAAAACTTACCACCTTATCATTTTATGAATTACAATAAGCATTATGTTATGGGAGGTAAAGAGTACCACCTTTTAACCACTCAAATTTGTGCAACATGGAGTTAGTATTTATAAGTTAGAGTGTGTTGGGGTTAAGTCATTCAGATGAGGGGGTTGTAGGAGGGAAAGACAGTTTGCAAGTGAAGACTTCCACAGTTTCAATGTATTTTTGACAACACAGATTATGTTAAATAAACACGCATTTCATTATTCTGTTACGTATTGTCTTTTAAAGCGAAATACTGACATGAAAGGAAGGCATCATTCTTCAGAATATGTTATACAACCCAAATGTTTGTGCAATGTGTGATACATGACATCAGGAAAGAAAGGGCAGTATAGAAAGTTGTGTTGATTGTTTTGGCAGTTGCAGTAGCACAACCATGATAGAGATACCAAAGTACACTAAGCATGTCATAAAATTTGCAAAAACTGGATATTCTGAAGATGTGCAATACGTGCAGAGAGAAAACAAAATTATTTATTTGTTCATTTACTATTAGTGATTGCTAACAAGTAAAGTCCATCGAAGCATAAACCAATTTCAGTGAGAAAAATTCTAGCAACAAAAATGTATGCATCTCAGCATAAACTTGATATGAACTACAAGTGATAGCAATAATTATTGATAGAATGAAGAACTAATCGAAAAAAAAGGTAACCCTATATAAATCTTTATGATGGTGCAATACAGACAGCTATAATGCTATGGTTAGTATTTCAAGACATGCTATTTACATGTATGAAGAACATTTTTTCTTTACATAGTGTTGCCAGTAATACAGCAGCATATTAAGCTTTTTCTATGTGTACAAAATTACATGTCTGCAGTAATACTAGAATAAAGTCATATTGTGAGTTGTCAAATGAAGAAAAATCTTTCTAATGAATCCCTAAACACTGAAATAAACTTGAATTGAGACATTATTCATATTGACATGTTAATACACATACACCGAGATTTAATCTGAGTGCATGCAAAACTTGATAAAAAAAAAGCTGTCTTTTGCAGGCATGCCCTGCACCCAACACACTCTCTGCTAATTATATATTCTAACTCCAAGATAACAAAATTACCAGGGAGAAGGGTAATTCTCTTATCCGTGGACTGTCAATCTTACCTGCATGTTGAGCATCTGTTTGGTTGACCAAATTGTGTTGATTAAATAGATGTTGAACAAAGTATCTTTCAACAAAGTTAAACAGAACTATATATATATATATATATATATATATATATATATATATAGATCTATGTATGTAGAAATCTCTCTCTATACACACACACACACATATATATATATATATATATATATATATATATATATATATATATATATATATATATATAAACTACTTATATATATATATAAACTACTTAACTCCCAAGGTATCCCAACTAAACTAAAAATGATGGAATAGATGTATCACATGAAATGTATCCAGGAAAAAATAGAAATCATTAATGGCCACAATAATCACTGAAAATTAGATTTGATATACCTGCTTCACCATTAAGGAATTCAGTATAACTGCCTACAATGAAAATAAAGTGAGCCTACTGATAACTTACTTCCAAAGTTGATGAAACTGTACTTCTCCCAGTAGTGAACAGTCATACTACTGCATATCATGAATAATAGAAATGACAGAATTTATGATGCAGCCCTCAAGACAAGAAACAGGCAGAATGATGTACTATAAGTATAGTCTATTTACAGAGAGAAAGAGGCAATATTGGCTGTAAAGGAGTTTGGAGACAGGTGGTGGAGCTCAGATTATGAGATGAAATGTATTACTCTTAGATGATTATGGTCATCCATCTACCTGGATAATAGATAATGTAAAAGGCTGTTCCCAAGTGCAATAAGTTTATATGTTTCTTAATTTTTAACCAGAATATCTGTATAAATGATTCATAGTGATAATTCTGCAGTGAATGACTGGCAGCAAATGTAGTAGTTTTGTCATGTTAACTCAATCTCATAGTGTAGCCCAGAGTTCAGGCTCCTGAAAATGGCTAATGTGCAGAAAAGACCTACTGGTAAGAACAGTGTGACAGTTAAAATATGAATTGATCTATCATGAAATGCATAATACAGTAGCTGTTCATGTTTCTGGATTCTGGAAAGTATAATAAATCTCATTCTGATTTCAGGTCAGAATTTAATTTCTTATTATATTCCTCAAGATAAAGTTGAAAGTGATATTGAAAAAAAATACAAGGTTAAGAATATATCGTAATGTTTGATTTTTAAGTTTCATGGTTTACTAGGTATTTCTCGATATCCATATCTACAGAATAATGCCACAGTATGTATTCTGCAATGATTTGCATACACATATAGAACATTGTATGCAAGCAAATACAACACACCTCTTTAGAGAAACAGCATTTTATTAACATTGTGTTTTCACAGCTATACTATCACATGAATTGTCTTTGTGAGATGTACCACCTGCATGAAACAACTGACTACTTGTCTTTCCAGGACATAAGAAACTACTACTGATGCATTTGACGTGAACATACAGTAGCATATAGATTCATTTCAATAGTGAGGTGTTATGGGATTACTCTTATATGATGTTATGACATAAAGGTCTAATGTGATACCGCACTACTGGCCCAGTAATCAAGGAGCCTCAATCCACACAACTGAGAACAGTGGGGGACATACATTGGGGGGATGACAGGTACACACACAGTATTTCCAGATGCAGCTCTCTGCATCAAGTGCAGTTTTGCTTAAGAGCACACAGATACCACAGTCAGTCTGGAGCTGATTTCTCCCTCTTTCTGCAGATCCCCAGTCAGACTCCCCACTGGCACAGCTATATGGTTGAGATCTCAGCTGAGTGGCCAAGCCTAGACCTCCAGCACCCTCTCTGTCCAACCAGTGCTTTGTATCCCTAACCAAGTAGTTCACACACACACACACACACACACACACACACACACACACACACACACACACACACACACACACACACACACACCTGGGAAAGGATGGCACAGGTTTACTAGCTATGCCTCCTTCTGCCCATATGATAAGGTAGTTATTACTACCATCAGATAACTCTTTATCATCTACTTTAAGGCCCTTGTCAAAGGCTGTCCAATCTTACTGTGTAATGTTACTATTAATACAAATGGTAGTTTGACCTAGAGCAAGGCTATTAGGAGTGGCCTACACAGTGTCACCAAATAAATATGCAAGTAGTCTCAGAACTTAAATATGTCTCACAAAGAGCAGCCACAATGAAATGTTTAAATATATATAATAATAAATAATAGAAAAAGACAATACTAAAGATATATACATATGTATATATATATATATATATATATATATATATATATATATATATATATATATATATATATATATATATATATATATAAAACACCAGAGTTCAAAGTCAAAGGAAATATTTAAAACAACATTGCAGGACAGTCTCACATAAAGAAAAATGTCTAAACTGTGCTTCGCTATATTCCTGAATGAATTTAAGAGAATTATATGATTCCCTAGACTTACTTAGTCATAGCAAGTCATATGTGTGGTGAATGGATCTTGTTAGGTCAAAGACAAAATATAGAATGCTATATCTCTCTCTCAGAGACTTCCCAAATTAATATCTCAAATATTAGTGCTGGGATACATGCAGGTTAACATCATTTCTTGTCATTTGGCTACATTTCCCAGGCTCAAAACAATCATTGACATCAGCTGGTAGCATTTAGCATCTACCTGTAAAAACACATAGACGTCAGATCTTTTGGCAAATGGTTGAAGTCGTGCACATTAAAAGACAATACAGAAAACTTCTCTAGTACAGACATCATGCCTCCTGTTGCACTGAAACTGAAAGATAACATCATTTTTTATGGCCCAGCCATAAAGCAATTGAATTTCAACTATTTTTATGAAGTTTTGCAAGTTAACATTGTGTTCCAGTTTCCCCTGTTAAAATATATACATTTAAACAGTTACAATAGTGTATATACATTTCTGTTCTTTTCCAGTAGGGTACACTGTGGATACATGTTTAAGCTCAGTACTTTGTAACATACATCTTCAGCACAAATGTCTGTACAAACCATCTTATATGACATCCAGTTCTAATACATTTCTAACACAAGCATATGAATCATGTTGATATTCACAAATGACATATAATTATTTACAAAATTCCAGATAGCTGGGCTGGCAATATCTCCTTTCATGACATCTCTCCCCCCATCAAAGAGTCAAGCTAGTGTTTCACATGACCCTTGAGAAACGCTCTTTGAGAGGGATGAACCTATCTGGAAATACATTACCCCGTTCCCTGTCTTGAGAGCCCATCTTTATTGGCATTACTAACCCCACTACAGTGCTGCACTGTCATATCATATGCCTGCAACCCTAGGCTCCACCTTAGTAACTTGGCATTTTGCTGGCTTGCTTGATGTAGCCACATTAAGGGATCATGATCTGCAACTACAGTGAATTTCCTTTCATAGAGATAAGGCTGAAGTATCTGCAGTTCCCACACTATGGCTAGACATTCCTTGTCTACAGCTGCATAGCATTCCTCTCTGGGTTGGAGCCTATGGCTGAGATATACCACTGGGTGCTCTTCTCCCTCTAAGGAAACCTGGCTGAGTAGAGCTCTCACCCCATGGTTTGAAGCATCCACCTGCACAACAAATTCTTTGCTGTAATCTGAACTGGCTATCACAGTGGGTCCTCCCAAAGCTCCTTTAAGCTTCTGGAATGCCTGCTCACATGCTGAGATCCACAGTATCTTATCTGCCCTGTTTTTCCTTGTCAGGTCTGTAAGAGGAGCATCTGTGGTACTGTAATCGGGGACAACCTTTCTGCAGTACCTTGGTGTCCCTAAGAATGCCCTTACTTGCTTTTAGGACATGCCTGAATGGCTTCCACTTTGGCAGGTTCTGGCCTGACCTTACCAGTCCCCACTCTATGTCCCAGGTAGGAGACCTCTGCCGTACCCACTTGACATTTACTGGGCTTAATGGTCAACCCTGCCCTCTGTAGTCTACCCAACACCTCCCTGACATGCTGAAGGTATTCTTTCCAGGAATGGCTGTAGATGGCAATATCATCTAGGTAAGCAAGAGCAAAATCTCCTGCTCCTGTTAGGATATGATCCATCAGCCTCTGAAAGATCACAGGGGCATTTTTCATCCCAAAGGGCATCTTCATGAACTCATACAAGCTGAAAGGACTCACAAAGGCTGACCTTTCTCTAGCGTTGGGAGTCAAGGGCTCCTGCCAGTAACCCTTGTTAAGATCAATTGTGGTAAGATACTTAGCCTCATGCATCTGCTCTAGGGCTTCATCTGTCCTAGGCATGGGGTAAGTATCTGAATCTGTGAGACTATTTAGTTTCCTGTAGTCAACACAGAACCTGGTCTTGCCATCCTTTGGTACCAGCACTACTGGAAAGGCCCAGGGACTGCTGGACTCCTGGATTACCCCTAGTTCCAACATTTCCTGTATCTCCTCCCTCAGAGTCTGTTTGTTTCTCTCTCAGGCATCCTATAAGGGGTCTGCTTAATAGGCCTCTTGCGTCCTGTATCCACTTGGTGCTGCACATGGTGAGTGCATCCTGGTTTCCCAGTAAACATGTCCCCAAACTCCTGTAACACTGCTCAGATTTCTTAAGCATGAGTAGGTGATAGCTGCTAGGGCATTGCTACCTCTTACACTGAGGTATCAGGCTGAGCCTCACTATGGAAATAAGTCACCAGATCTCCCTCAGACTCCTCCTGCTATCCACTGCAAATACTCAGCACAAGGGCTTCTATATCATGGTAAGGTTACATCATGTTAACATGGTACAATTTGTGCCCCTGCCTCTTGCCTAGCAGTTCTACCATGTAGTTAAAATCCCTGACCTTCCTTACCACTTTGAGGGGTCCTTCCCAGGATGACTGCAGCTTGTTTTGTCTGACAGGAATGAGAACTATAACCTGCTGCCCCACAGCATACTCACTAGCTCGAGCTTTCCTGTTATACCAGATCTTTTTCTGTTGTTTGGCTCCTGCCAGGTTCTCCTGGGCCAAGGCCATGAGTTCCCTGAGCCCTGTCCTGAGGTTTAGGACATATGCCACAAAAGACTCCTTGTAGGATTCACACTCACCCTCTCACTCATCATGAATCAAATCTAGAGGTCTCTTCACCCTTTGCCTGTACAGCAGCTCAAAGGGTAAAAAACCTGTGGATTCCTGGGGCACCTCCCTGTAAGAAAACAACAGATGGGGCAAACATTTTCCCCACTCCTTCTTAAACTGGTCTGCAAATGCCTGGAGCATGTATAGTTTAACCTCTCAACCAGACCATTAGCCTTGGGATGGTAGTTGATGGTCTTTAGGTGCTTCACCCCACAGTGCTTCCACAGACAAGCTAACAGGTCTGACATGAAATTGGTACCTCTGTCATACAGTATTTCTTTTGGGAAACCTCCCCTCTGAAAACCTCTAACAAAACATTTGCCACCTTTTCTGCCTCAATGGTGAGCAGAGCCACCACCTCAAGGTATCTGGTAGCATAATCTACTATGGTGGGAGGTTGGCGTATGGGGTGGTAGGTTGGTGTAAGGAGTGGGAGGTTAGCATAATGATTAAGATGCTTACCTTAGAAACATAAGGTGCAGGGTTTGATTCTCAAAGGGGGTAAATGGCTAGGCTTAAAATGGCCGATGAGGGTAGTACTAGTCTATGAACCTATGAACTAGCATATACTTCTTCCCTGTGGAACTTGGGGTACTCAGAGGCCCCACAATATCCATAACTACCCTCTGAAATGTCTCCTTAATCACAGGCAAAGGCATTAAAGGAGCTTTCACCTTGTCTCCTGCCTTGCCTACCTTTTGGCACTGCTCAAAGGTCCTGCAGTATCCTGTTACATCTCTGGAAATCCCAGGCCAATAAAAGTTCTGCATAATACGTCTCTTTGTACACTTTTTGCCCATGTGACCTGCAAAAGGAATGTCATGGGCTATGGCTAGAAATGCCAGATGGTAGGCTCTGGACACTGCCAACTGCTGTATTCTCTCACCCTCTAACCCTCCCTCAGGGGTCCACTTTCTATACAGTAACCCTTTGTCCCCTCACTAGCTATTCCCCCAGGCCTTCTAATGTAGAGTCTGAAAGGTGAGCCTGTCTCATGTCTCTCTTCATAACCATTCCCAGCTCCCCTTCCACAGAAAGTGTGGTATCCTTTGACAGTGGTGGCTCACTGTCAGCCTGGATACTACTACTCACCTCTGCCCTTGCAGTCACTCTGTCCAAAGGAACATCAGTACCCACAAGCAGCTGTGGCTCACCTTCAGGTAGCTCCCTCCCTGAAGTAACCACATCACCAGTCCTGGCTTCAAGTGTGTTGTCTGTCTGGGTCCTCCCAGGGTACCAGACCCACACATTTGTCTCCAAGCCTGACTGTGTGTAACTGCATGCACACAAGTTACTGCATTACAAAAAATATTCCCTATCAGGACATCTGCAGGGATATCCTCAAACACACCTAATTGCTTGCTTCCTTTTCCACCCTCCTAGTGAAGGTGAACCCTAGACAAAGGTATTTGGAATGGTGTCCCTCCTAAAGCTCTGACTGGAGTAGACTGCCCAAGCAAGTAGTACTCTTTTAACCATTGCAGGCTTCACAATAGTTAGGTCAGAGGCTGTATCTCCTTTAGCAATGACCTGTTTCCAATCTACTAAGATAGGATATAACCTCTTGTGGTAGCCTGGTACCCTTGTGGTTTCAGACAACTGCTGACATTCTGTCATTTCCACTTACTGCCTCTCCCACCTTTTGTTCCCCACCTTGCCTCCATGGACATCTATATGCTACATGGCTCCACTGGCTGTATTTAAAATGTATAACCCTTGGTTCTGACCATGTACCTGAACTAGTGGCTTCCCCTGCTACTGGTGGACTCTATTGGGATGATTTAGGCTGCCCACCATGGATTCCCTTAGACCCATGAGCAGCACTGGGTATCCATTTCCTGTGTAGTGATGCCCTACTTGCTAGGTATGGGTCTTCCTTTTCCCAAACTCATCTGCTGTGTTACATTCTCTATCTGCTTACCAGATTCTCATGTCTTCAGGCAAAATGCTAAGGGCTTGCTCCATCATCAAAAGGTCTGCCAGCCCCTCAGACATGGTGACCTGACACCCACCAACCCATCTATGAAAATAACTGCTTAAGACTGCAATATAGTCACACACAGTTTCATCTGTCTTGAATCTATGCTGACAAAACTTTTTTCTATAAGCTTCAAGTGTTAACTTAAAACACTGTAATAGCCAATTTTAACAGTATTATAATTTAAGCAATCAGCATCAAACAATTTAGAAATAGCAGTTAGAGCTTTAGCATGGAGTAAGGGGGTAAGGACCCATACCCAGAGACTGTGGTCAATATTATACTGTTTACATACCCTTTCAAACATATGAATAAAACTATCAAAATGATCACCCTCTGTAAACTGCAAAAGAAATTTACTGACGTGTTGCTTCTGGGCTTAGGTTACTCCCTTCCCATTACCTCCATGACCATAGTGAAGAGTGAGCATCTTCTATTCATGTTGCCTCTGCCTCTCATTCTCTTCAGCTTCCACACATCTCAGTCTCCCTGCTGATTCTATTTCCAAATTTTTGGCCTCCAGTTCAAGTCTGTTTAACACCAGAAATATTTTAAGTCCTCTGTGGAAAGGCTGAATTGTCCACTTTCTGAGATTTGTATATCTCCAAGACCAGTCTGTTTGTCCTCCTGGTTGATGGTCTATGATGCAGCTGTGGCTAAGGCTACAATCATTTCTGCTTTAGTCAGGTTGGCATGCACCAGTCCTTTAGCTTGGCATATCTCAGCCAAAAGGCTCATTGTCAGCTTGCCATACTCCTTTGCTGACATCCTTGCCTGCTCTTCCTGACTAACTAAGCTAACAGAAAAATAAAAAAAATATATTGTGATGTGAAACTCTGAATGTTCACTGTGTAGCTGATTGAGAGTACACCCACCTTCTTTAGTGACCATTGTTTACAGGCTACAGTAATTCAGTATCTATACCACTGAATCCTAATATGTGGATGTCTCAGCACTGCCAACCAATATAATGTGATGCCTAACCTCTGGCCCAGTAATCAAGGAGCCTCATTTTTTACCAATGGCAACAGTGGGGGAAGTACATTGGGAGGATGACAGGTACGCACACAGTATTTCCAGATGCAGCTCTCTGTATCAAGTGCAATTTCCCTTAAGGGCACACAGAGACCGCAGTCAGTCTTGGGCTGGTTTCTCCCTCTTTCTCCAGACCTCCACTAAGACTCTTCACTGACATAGCTATAGGGTTGAGATCTCAGCTGAGTGGCCAAGCCAAAATCTCCAATACCCTCTCTGTCCAACCAGTGCTTCGTGTCCCTGCCCAAGTAGCTGACACACACACACACACACACACACACACACACACACACACACACACACACACACACACACACACAGACACACACACATACACATCTGAGAAAGGCTGGCACAGGTTTACTAGCTGTGCCCCCTTCTGCCCACACTATAAGCCAGTTATTACTGCCACCAACTAACCAACCAACTCTTTATCAGCTACTTTAAGGCCCTTAACAAAGGCTGTCTAATCTTACTGTGTAATGTTACTATCAATACAAATGGTAGTTTGACCAAGAGTAAGGCTATTAGGAGTGGCCGATACAGTGTCACCAAATAAACATGCAAGTACTCTCAGAACTGAAATATGTCTCACCACGATCACGATCAGCCACAATGAAATGAAATGTTTAAATATATTTAATAATAAATAATAAAAGAACAAGACAATACTAAATATATATATATATATATATATATATATATATATATATATATATATAGATTCATATCACTTCACTGAAAGACCATTTCACTGACACCTATTTCACTGTGACCAAATCACCTAAAGCTCATTTCACCTAAAACTCCTTTCACTGACAAGTAGTACTCTAAGGCAGGTCAAAGGTATATGTCCTTTTCCCCACTTTAGTGCGATCCTGTTGTCAGTATATATATAGTAAGTGGGGTGTGGAGGGCTTAGCCCCCCCAGCTATTTGAGTTTTACCAAATAATGTAAAACAAAACCAGACAACAGAAAACCAAATATATGGATCCACTTTCCTTAAACAAAAGTACATTTCTACAAACGTTACTTACCCAAGCCAATTCCACCAATACCTCTTCATAACAAAAGCATGGACTGCCAAATTATTTTCTCTGTGAAAGGAACCACTTGGCCACCATGGTGAACTGTGCCCTCTTTTCCCTTTAGTGCGATCTTGATCTCAGAGTTGGTATGTTTAAGTAGAGGGGGCATGGTGGGCACAGCCCTATGCTCTGGTAGGCTTAGGTTTGGTCCATTTTGTTTCATTACCATGGTGGCTAAGTGGTTCATAGTTTCATAGTTTCATAGTTTAGTACTAGGCTATCTGCCCTGGGACATTTGTAAGCCTAGCCATAGTGGTTTGGCTTTTTCCACCCCATGAATTGGTACAAAAATGCACAGAATAGATTTAGAATACTGTGCCTCTGTCTAGTAGTGACATAATGAAGGTCCCCTTATATAATAGAATTAGATTACTGTGTCCCTGTCTAGTAGTGACACAGATGTGACCCCTGGGGTAAACTTGCGATCTCCCATCCACTCATCAAGATTTCTTTTGAAGAGAGTCAGTGAGGGGCTCTGCCTTACATGAACTGGGATCTTGTTCCAAAGCATGGGAAGCCTCTGGGTTATGAATCTATCCCTCCAGCATGTCCTATTCATACTTTTGCCAAGGTTTAAGACTTTAGCTCTCGTGGTCCTGATGGATTTGGATTTTTTGAGGTGGAGCATGTCCATCAGTTCCTGATTGGACATGGCCTTGTACATCAGGCAGAGATCACCTCTGAGCAGGCGGTATGCTACTGAATAGAGCTGGAGTTTGTTTAGTCTGGCAGAATAAGACATATGTTGGAGACCCCTGATCCTCTTGGTGAGGTACTTTTGTGGTCTCTCCAACTGATGCAAATGCCGGGCGAGGTACATACCAAATGGGGCATTGTACTCAATCATGGGTCTGATGAGGGAGGAGTATAGGGGTACAATGACATTCTTGGATCTGGATGTGAATCCCTTCATGATAAGGTGTGCAAGATAGAATGTTTTTCTAACCACTTTGGCAATGTGGGTGTCAAATGAGAGGTCGCTGTTGACTTGGGTCCCTAGGTCTCTGATTACTTTTTCCGTACTCAGTGGGTTGCTGTCTATGTGATAATTTGTGGGTAGTTTGTTTTTCCCAAAGGGGATGACTACATTTTTTGGCATTTAGTTTAAGGCCATGACTCCGACACCAGTTGTCCATTCCTGTGAGGCCTTTTTGTAGGATGCATGTGTCTGCTGGTGTATCAGCTATGGCGCCTAGTTTGCAGTCATCTGCGAACTTTGTCAGCCACAACCCTCCCATGTTTGCTTTAACATCTGAGAAATAAATGCCGAACAAGAGGGGTCCCAGGACAGATCCCTGTGGGACACCACTTGTGACTGGCTTTGAGTCTGACATTGCTCCAGTGATTTTAACTTAATGGGTTCTGTCCTTTAGCCAGTTTGCAACCCATCTAGTGACATAAGGGTTTACATTTAAGCTGTTGAGCTTATCTATGATGCCTGAGTGGGGTATTGTGTCGAAGGCCTTAGCCAAGTCCAGGTAGGCTGTATGGACTGCTTTGCCCTCATCAATGGCTCTAGTGACTGTTTCGAAAAAGTCAACCAGGTTCAAAAGGCAGGATCTGCCCTTTACAAAGCCGAACTGGGTGGGGTCAAGTGCCTGTAGGTCCCCTATGTCTCTGTTTATGAGTTCCATAATGATTCTTTCCATAGCTTTCCAGACCAGGCTGGTTAAGCTTATGGGGTGGTAGTTCCCAGGGTCTGTAGAGGTACCCCCTTTGAGGAGTGGGACCACTGTTGCTGTACGCCAGTGTTCAGGTACATATCCTGTAGTAAGGCTAAGGTTAAATAGCATTTTTATGTGCGGGTTTAGCTCCTCTTGGAGTTCACGTAGCACACAACCCGGGATACCGCCAGGTCCCATTGATGCTGTGTTTTTAGCTTTGTTGAGGGCGGTTCTCACTTGGACATCTGAGATGACAGGGAGTTTACATTCAGCTGGGATAAGTATTTCTTCTTTTAGGGGTGAGGGAGGGGAGAAATTTGCACTGAACCTGTCAGCCAGAATGTTGGCAATATCTGTGGGTTCAGTGTATTTTTTGTTGTTGTGAACTAACTCTGAGCATATCTGAGGGTTTCTGCAAAGGTTTTTAACATAGCTGAAGAAGGCTTTGTGGTTATCTTTAGTGTCCTTAGCGATTTTTCTCTCAAAGTTGGCCTTGGATGTTTTTATGAGAGAACGTAGTTTTCTGCTAATGTTGATCAGAGATGTCTTCCCTTTATGGGATTTTGTTCTGTCGTGCAGTAGCTTCCTTCTTTTGTTATACAATTTGTTAATGGCTGAGGTCCACCAGACAGGACGCTTGCCTTTGGTGGAGAGGGACTTGGATTTATTTGGGATTGCATGATCCATGCATTCTTGGAGATGTCCATAGAAAGCATTTGTGAAGGATTCGCCATTGTGGGATGTGGTATCCAATGGCCCAGTGGGCTAAAAGGATACCATTTCAGTCTTAAGAAGAGTGAAGTCTGCTTTTGAGAAGTTTTTCACTGTGGTCTTTTGTGCTGGAGGTGGAGGTGGGATATGTATGTCCAGGGTGATTAGTTTGTGGTCAGATCTCACTAGTGAGGGATATGCCTCCGGTGTGCAGCATTTTGTCCCCGTGTTTGTGATGATCAGGTCTAGTATATTATCTCCCCTAGTGGGAGAGGTGACTAGTTGCTCCAGTGCATTTGAATTTATGAATTCCAGGAACCTTTGGGCTAGGGTGTTAGGGCTAGAATAATGTACCCAATCTATGTTTGGGTAGTTGAAGTCTCCTAGTATGATGGTATTTTGTGATACATTCATATCCTCCAATGTCTTCAAGAAGGCTGAGTGGGGTTCCTGAGATTGGCAGGGTGGTCTGTAACATGCTACCAGTTGTATAGCAGTTTTGCTTATGGTTAGTTGCACCTGTATGTTCTCTGATGCTTCATGTGTTGCTACTAATCTGGAGGTGTGGGTGTCCTTGATGAATATGGACACTCCCACTCCCTTTATGGTTCGGCCTGGGTTTTGGGGCTGAAAAGCATGATACGAGGTATAGCCTGGTAGCGCTGGGGTGCCCTCAGGAGCCTTGAACCAGGTTTCAGTTACTGCACAGACGTCGATGTTCTCCATACTGAGGAGTGCATCGAGTGCCTGCATCTTGAGATTTAGACTTCTGGCATTGAGCAGCATTACCTTTAGTTTTTTTTCCATTTTTGTTTTCTAAGGAGGTGGGTTTGTCTTTTGAGCCTTGCCTAAAAAAGGCACTATGGGGGTGGCAAGAGCCTTAGCCAATATCCGGAAGCCCAGTGGTGACAGGTGCAAGCCATCCCTTGTGAAGCAGCGTGGCTTGTCCAGCATGTCATCCCAGGCAGACAGACATTGGATCCCCTTAGAATGACACCAGTACTTGAGCCAATTATTAAAGCTGATCATCTTGTCTTTGTATTGTGGCATCATTCTTGGTGAGGGCAAGATGCTGCTCAGGGTCAGGGTCAAACCAGCCTGGGCTACATAATCAGAGAGCTCCTCTATGTCTCTTTTCATGTAGTCCAGGGAGGTACGTCTCAGGCCATTCATGCCAGCATGGACAACGATGGAGTCATATTTGCACTTGCTTTGGAGTGACCTGAGTGCGTGCGTTATGTGGCGGATCCTAGCTCCCGATAGGCAGATCACAGTCACCCTGTCCTTGTTCAGCCTGGTAAGCGGGACATCAGTGTGTCTGACTATAGAGTCACCTATTACTAGTGTATCAGGCATGGTGTTTGGCCTTAAGGGCTGTGATTGATTGACACGCTGATTTATTGAAGTATGTGTTGCATGTGTTTTGTTTTGAGGTGGTGGATTTTTGGATGTCTGCTTTGGGAGCCTCTGTTGTTTTGGTAAGTTTTTTATTAGAGCCTCGAGTATGTCTTTGTGTTTTTATGTGTTTGGTTTGCAGTTGTGGTAGGTCTATGTGGGACTGAGTTTGTTGTGTGTATGGTTACCATCTCCTCCTGTCTGGTCATGCCAGCCCTGAGTTGAGAGAGTTCAGCCTCCAGTTTGGCTATATAGTTGCATCTCTCACATGTATTTGTGTTTGTTGGGAGGAGGAGAGGGTTGTTTGTGTACATGAGACAATTGTAGCATTGTCTCAAGATACCCAGATTAACCAGCTGAACTGGAGAGGACACCAGTATTCTACCACTCAACATGCTAGAACAGTATAAGGGAGTGCTGTGCCTTTAAGGGAAGTGGATATTCACAGGGGTGGTAGGTGGATGTAGTGCTTACTTAGTACGAGAGTGCTTACTTAGTAGAGAAGTTTTGAGAACAAGTGCTAGGCTTATAATATAGCGAGTAGTCTGATTATACTAAGAGTAGAGCTTCCTTAAGGGAAAATTTGAAGACCAGACTTGGCAGAGCCAGAAGAAGTTTAACCTTGTTTAACCGGCGCTGCGCTATGCGCACAACCGCACAAAGCCGGGCAAACACGGATTTTAAACGGGGATCTTCAAAAGAGCTAGAAATGGTCCAAAACAACCAATTACTGCAGCTCTTGTGCTGAGGTCACTTCCTACAGGGACAGGTAGGCTGCTCAAGGCTCCGCACTCCCACTGGTGAGCAAAGAAACTTACTTCTATCCAAGTAAGGTAATGGACAACACAGGAACTACACCACAGCCCAGAATACAGCAATGCCTGTAAACTGGTCTAAACTAGTCGAGGAGAGGCGAGAAAACAAGGATTATTTTTTTGTTTTTTTTTTGTTTTTAGACAGAGAAAGGAATTTGGCATTCCTTGCTTTTGTTATGGAGAGGTTTTGGTGGAATCAGCTTGGGTAAGTAAAATTTGTTGAAACATACTTTCCTTTAATAAAAGTAGTTCCATATAAATATATAGATATAGATATAGATATAGATATAGATATAGATATAGATATAGATATAGATATAGATATGTACAGTAACATCAGAGTTCAAAATCACAGGAAATATTTAAAACAACATTGCAGGACAGTCTCAGATAAATAAAGAAAAACATCTAAATTGTGCTTCACTATATTCCTGACTGAATCAAACAGAATTATACTGTTCCCTAGAGTTACTTACTCATAGCAATGTGGATATGTGTTGAATGGATCTTGTCAGGTCAAAGACAAAATGCAGAATGCTATCTCTTGCTCAGAGACTTCCCAAATTAATATACTAAATATTACTGTTGGGATACTTGCAGAATGACATAAATTTTGTCATCTGAGTACACTTCCCAGGCTCAAAAGAACAATTGATGTCAGCTGGTAGCATTTAGCATTTACCTGTGAAAATACATTGACCTCAGATCTTTTAGCAAATGGTAGAAGTCGTACACATTTAAAGACAATACAGAAAACTTCTCTAGTGCAGAAATTATGTCTCCTGTTGCACTGAAACTGAAAGATAACATCTTTTTTTATGGCCCAGACATAAAGTAATTTAATTTCAACTATTTCTTCTGAGGTTTTGCAAGTTAACCCATTGTGTTCTAGTTTCCCCTATTAAAACATATGCATTTAAACAGTTACAATATAGTGCATATACATTTCTGTTATTTTCCAGTTAGGTACACTCTGGATACATCTTTATGCTCAGTACTTTGTAAAATACCTCTTCAGCACACATCTGTACAAACCATCTTATATGATATACCATTCTAATACATTTGTAATACAAACATATGATTCATGAAGATATTTACAAATGACATATAATTATCTACAAAATTCCAGATAGCTGGACTGACAGTATCTCCTTTCATGACAGATGCTATGCTAAGGATTTTCAGCTCTGAGAAAAAAATCAGGATGACCATCCTTATCAAGCAATGTAAATGCCAAGAAATTCAGATTTTGCTTCAGAATTTGTGCAATGTAGTATTGTATGTGGTAATGGAGTAGTATCAAACTCCAAAGGTTTGTTATTTACCTTCATGTCAAAACATGACTAATACACTTTAAACTTTTTCAATGTGATATCCATGCATACATCCAGCAATGTGAAAGAAATAACTAACTCAAGAGGGCTGCCATCCTTTGACAATATTTGCTGTGCTAGTGTCTGGAGCAAAAAAATGTAATTCTTGTCTTACTATTGTTAATGGAGAGTTCAGATTCACTTAATTGGCTTTATACTTCACAGACTAGTTCTTGAGATGAGATTAGACATCAAAGACTAGTAGCAGTACAATAAATTGTTGTGTTATCAATATACTGGATATGTTTGGATGGAGCATGGTAAGACCATGTCCTAGTAGAGGACATGTATAAGTGCTTACTTTAGGGTACATCCAAGAGACGCTCAGTGATCAAAAAGAAGGTATAATGATTAGTTTCAGCATTGTTGGAGTTACAGATCCTATTTAAACATCATCTATAGTATCTCAACATTGGTAAGTTGCAAAAATGCAGTTTTAGGAATGCAGATGTCATCTGTCTTCTTGTTTACATCATTGCTAAGCTTATCAATAGCAGCTTGTATACTTCATCTGATGTGCTTAGTTTTTGATTTTATGTGAATTACTGCACATTCATACAGATACTCTGTAATTATCAACAAAACTGCAATTTATCCTCAGGGATCCTAAAAAAAGTGGTGTACCATTGGAAACAAGAAATATATGTGTTTCTTCAGTTGTTGCTTGTCAGGCAGTGACTGAATGATCAATTGACTGACTCACTGGCTTATTTACTTACTTGTTGAATTGGTTAGAGCAATAAAATAAAAAAAAACATACTGGAAGGGGGGCTCAGATGGTAAAAAAAATGACATTATTAAACACAACACCAATATTAAGTGCTTTCTTTCCTACAACCTGGGACATCATTAGAATACAGTATTGCACTAGACAGACAAGTTAAATATCCCTCCACTGATTACAATAAGTGAATTGATGAGCCAATCACCTTCCTTAAGACCTTAGGAGACCACCCATTTAAAACATCAAGAACAAAAATATAAAACATACAAGATAGTAAAACACTTTACAAATGTAGGAACTTCCCGAGTAACAGATTCCATAACAGGAAATATAATATCAACAATATACAAAAAAATCTCTTCTACAGTCTACTGACTCTTTCCTGCAAAATAGGAAAAATAGAAATAACATTATTTAAACCCAGGGGAAACATAGCATCCAACCTTAGTTACCACTGAGTTTCCTTAAATAATTTTTCAAGTCAACCCCCCTCTGGTCAATCTTGATGCTTTTCAGAATGCCAAATGTAAATTAACTCTTTGCATACCAAAGAATGCTTATATGAAGCACTGTTCTCTTTATGATTATTAATTTCATATAAATGATCATATATCCTAGTCTCCAGTGCACGTTCTGTTTTTCCTACATTAAAGGAACTACATTTTTCACATGGGGGGGTATACTAATTTACTAGTAGCAATTCCCTATTTGGAAAACAATTCTGCTCCTCATGGCATTCCCACAAATTATTTCCACATCCCTTTTAATATGCATACACTGATTGCAACTCCCACAGGGTCTGGTACTCCTCCTATGGTCT
>NC_056735.1:907730696-907850696 GCF_019279795.1 Protopterus annectens
AGGAGGAAGAGGCAGGGTTAATGGAAGAACAAATAATAAGAGCAGAAGAAAAGAAAGTGATACACAGTTTTCAAATTAGAACAGCAATTGGGTAACAGGTGCTAACATGTAGCTCTATACAACAGCTAAGGATGAACTGAAGAAATACCTAACATGGCTATTTAACCAATGTTGTGAAAAGGAACTACTGACACAGACAGTGGAAGAATCAATGGTTATCTTCTTGCCCAAGGAAGATACAGAGGGCATAAAAGAAAATCTGGTGCCTACAGGGTAGTACTAATTTTCAAGCTCACTATTATATTTCCAAAGACCATAATTACAAGTCCTAGAATTACAAA
Source organism: Protopterus annectens (assembly GCF_019279795.1). Taxonomy (NCBI): domain Eukaryota; kingdom Metazoa; phylum Chordata; order Ceratodontiformes; family Protopteridae; genus Protopterus; species Protopterus annectens. The sequence continues at coordinate 907,731,038 of NC_056735.1, forward strand.
AAATAACAGTTAAACCAAAAATGATCAGAGTTATTTTTCAGAGCGGGGCAACTCCTCTGCACTGCCACACCCCTGACTACATATATACACTGAGTGTGAGATCACCATACCTAAGAAAAAAAGGAATGCTCTGAAATACAGCTTTTTTGAACTTAATATATGTAAGCCCCCATTTTCACATGTTTGGTCATGCTAATTGTGGGGGCTCACAATTACAAAACTGGGAATTTAAAACAGATATCCAGTTCTCAATATAGCCACAACGATTTTGGCCAAAATATTGACAATTAGATTAGAAAGGCTGCCACCAACAATATTACAGGAAGGCCAAGTAGAGTGTCAATAGTGAAGAACATTGTTAGAAAAGTGGTGATGGGTACTATGATTTATAGCAATGAAAAGATCTTGGATACATTTGACATAAAGAAAGTATTTGAGTTCATTAACTGTTTTTCCTTGGATATTCATAGAGAACATGGAAGTTTAAAAAGAGTCTTAGGTTACGTAAAATGGCTGTATAAAACCTAACAGTGATATTTTAAGTAAACTGTGATCTGGCTAGGTGAATATCTATAAGAATAGAGCCAAGACAAGTATGTCCACTTTTTCAACATCTATTTATCCTAGTCATAACAATGCAGCACAGACGAGGGGAAGATTGTAATGCCTGAAAAATGTAGGACACATGAGATTTTACCTACTTGTAGAAAATGCATCCTGCTTTTAAAAGATATAAAGGAATATTGAGAGTGCTTCTGGATCACATGGAGGAATTCAGCAGAAAGGCAGGGTTGAAGTATAGCATGAGGAAATTGGTAAGAGCAAATAAGGAAAGCAATGACCTATCAGAGGTAAAATATAAAATTGATGTTATACTAAAGAAAACTATAAGGAATGGAAGAAAAAGATATCTAGGAACATGAACAATTGGTATGTGAAAACAAATACACCGACATGGAGGGTTGACATCCAAAATATGATGATCATCTCCAAAGCAGGCATGTAACATGGATACCAGCAAATGGAATAAAGACATTACAGAAATTCAAAAACTCTATAACATTTATATTTGAAAGAGAACACAAGCTAGAATAGTAAAAAGGAGAATTCTTCCTAGAAGGCACATTGCGGATTCACTGACCTGTAATACACACCAGTAGCTAAAAGAAAAGAGACAAAGGAAATTGTGTGGAACATAAAAGAAGGCCAATTAGAAGCAGAAAGAAAAAGGAGTTGGAAACAGGGAGTAAACAGGGTAGTAGAGGAGAGCTTAAGGAAAATCATAAGCAGAACAGTAACACAGTGTGGAAGAGGGCTTGAGGGAAATATATGGCTAAGAAGGGAATGGAGGGGGCTTGACAAAAGTAGACGAGATAGTGAAATGATAATGTTGTAACAGATATAAAAAAGAAATAAGGAAGGAAGAATACCCTGGATGAAATTGGAATGGTGGAGGAAAGACAGTGAGGAGGAGGGAAAAGATTTCCTAAGGAAAAGGGCAATGGGTAAACCTTTCTTAGAACAAAAGTTAAAAAAGGAGTTCCAAAGGGGAAAAGGTCCAGTAGTCACAAGATATCAGAATGGAGGGTGGAAAGGTAGAGCAGACATCATATGCAAAGACCTCGAAGAGATACAGGAAAATGAAGAAAGAGAGGAAACTGAGCCAGCACTGGAGGAAGATAAAAGCATGGGTGACAGCAAGCAAAGATTTTAAGCAAATGCTTAGAATGGAAGAAAAACTGATGTTGTGGTCTCAACTTTGTGATCAGTATTGGAAGTCACTGAGCAAATTGGTACTGAATCCCAAGAAACTTTAAGAAGAATCAGAGAACAACAGAAGCCAGTTGCTTGAGACATCAGTAGGAAATGGTAGGAATGGTACACATGTGCTTGGAATGCAGCTGAACAGAAAAGGGTGGAGTCCAAGTGATAGAAGACTGGAAAGTCATATATATAGAAGTTTAAGATGAAGAGCATGTAGGAACTATGACTGAAGGGATTAAGTAAAGAGCATGACCCAATAAAGGAGAGCATACATTCATGAGTACTAGTGATGTCAAGAAAAGTAAGTTACATTGCAAAATACTGGAAGTGCACCCGGAAGAAAGACCGATTGACGTAAAAACATGTAATGTGAAAATCCAAAGAAGGGAGAGAAGGCTAAGAAAGGATTTTCAGGAAGAAAGATGGGTAAAAATAGGAGTCTATTACAGAGTAAAAATAAAGAAAAACTCCAACAGATAGAACCTGAGCAAGAAATGAATATAATCAGTAAAAAGTGTGTCTGGTAGTTAAGAAAAGATCAAGACAGAACAAGCAAATTCCACACAAAGAGCAAAACAAATTATGGCAATATGGAAAAAGAGAAGATCTTTCCAGGACTGGAAAAAAGTGATGATATACCTGCAATTAAAGTGCAAAATATGAAATGCTATCATTGAGATGATATAAGGGAATTATGGTTTCATTATACTTTTCTACTTCATCTGTATATAGGCACAATTAAAACATACCCTGGGATTCAATAAACTCTGTGTAGGTTTTGTGCAAAGCCTACTTGACGTTTACATGTGTATGTGGTGTGGTGACAGGTGGTGAGCAGCAACTCTCATTGCATATTCATGCCATGCACTGTGTTTAAATGTAAATAAGGGAGGTTTTGTGGCCGGCAATAGTGTTGTCGGCCAAGAAACCATGTAATTGAATACAGATAGCAACTGTGTTCAGCTCAGAGCATTGAAGGTCCATGGTTTTTCACGGAATACCACAATGATCATCAAGGCTTCACAGATAACTTTCATTCTCTTAGTGTAAGACATCTGGATAAAGGCCAATGTAATGGGGGGACAATGACCCAGAAATAGAGATATTGTTGACATATTTGCTCTTTAGAAATGTACTAGAATAACCAGGGGGTTGTGTTAAGATGCATGTTCTGAAGGATTTGAAGTCTGAAACTCGAATGAATGTAACTATTGAGTCACAGCAGTTCTGAGATCATCCCAGTGATATGACAGAAAACCACAAATTTGATAAGAAACACACCAAAAGATATAAATGCAAAAATCTGTACAGTTGAGAGGTATGATAGTTAATTATATGGTCCAAACACAGTACAGGGCAGTGTATCTACAGTGCAGATTATTATGAAATACCATTCCTGGCATTCTGTACTGGGCAAATCATCTCATCTGTAAGGGTACATGGACTGCCATGTAAAATAAACACTCAGGGGAAGTGTGTGTATTGAATAGGAACACACAGATGAATTGCAGGAATAAACACAGGGAAAGAGGACAGGTAAAACAACCTAATGTATAGCAGATAAGGGCATGTCAACAGAACACTGCTGTAACAGCAACACCAATCACATAGTCTGGTACAGTAGAGACTGCACAGTGAAAATGTGTATTATGTGACTGTCATACAAGGTGACATAACAATGGGGAGGATGTCCATGTGAGATAAGCATCCTTACATAATAAATGCAGAGGGCTTCTATCAGGGATGTTACACAGAATTGGGGTAGGGTGCATGTTGTGAAGCTGTACAAACTGATTTGCCTGAATATGAGTATAATCTCAGCAGAGGTCTCCAGCAGGTGGGACATAAGAAAAAGGTTCATGGACAACATTAAAAGAAGCAAGCACAACCATGGACAATATCAGAATAATACCACCAGTAATCCCATGCCTCTGACATGATGTATTTTTATTTAGCATGACCAGAGATGAGTCTGCATAAACACACTTGAATAACTATTACGATACATACACATTCTATCAGGGTAATCATGCATACTGTATAACATCTACTGAAGGTGTTAGGACAGACATTGCTATATGTGTGTGTGGTATTATGATCAATACATGCTAGCTAACTGGTCCACATGGCATAAACATGTATATATATATATATATATATATATATATATATATATATATATATATGTATGTATATATATATATATATATATATATATATATATATATATATATATATATATATATATATATATATATATATATATATATATATATATATATGTATATATATATATATATATATTTTTATGTATGACACTGGGCGGGGTTCTGTACCATCAGACAAAAATGTTCATGCCACAAAAAGAAACATTCTGTGGTGGCCAATATGATGAGGGCAGCAAAAAGTGGAAAAGGTGGTACACTTCAGTCACATATCACTGGAAGATGTGTTGGGAGGTACATGAAGAAGAGTGCATTGTACTCAGTTATTGGTGTGATGATGGCTGTGAACTATGGAGGTATTATAAACTCTGATGTGAATGTCCTTCACATACTCAGTAGTTGTGTTACACATGAGGGTGTATTCAGCACTATGGTTACATACTGGTGGATGTTCCACATACCATCGATCCCAGGACACAGGTCACATACCTAATGATCTGATTATAGGGTGTCATGTCTACATTATACTTGGGTTGTGTGTTTCTTTATCTGAAGTAACAAATCCCCCCATTTCTTTGCATCACTGCAGGTGTTGTCATGGTTGTGGCTGCAATCTTTGATGTATGTTGATACTGTGTGCATTATACTAATGTCACAGTTGGAGTCAATGATTGCCCACAATCTGTAGTTCTTCAGAAAGCTGTTTGGTCACAGGATGTGTATGTCATTCATGATGTCTGTGACTTAAGTAATGGACAAGAAAAGGCCTAGTAGACACCACTGTTGTAAGGACCTGATCACTGGACCTGAGATATAGTTCACTTCTCACATTTCAACATATTTACACACAACATATGTGATACAGTGGTCTCCCCACTTGATGATATTGGTGCTTATGGTCACATCTGACAGTAATGAGTGAATACCTCAGTGTGGCCTAGTATCAAATGCCATGGGCTTGTCAAGTTCAAAAGAATGATGGTGTCATCATCATGCATGCCCTCAATGACCTCTTTGAGGACATCTAACAAATGTAGCAGACATTATGTAGCATTACCAACTCACACAGCTATGTTGCACACATCCAGGTTATTACTAGTGTCCATTTAGAGAAGGTCCATGATGACATGTTGGTCTTCCTCACAGAAGAGGAGAGTCAGCATCTGTCCATACATGCTTGCATCTGGTGTTGTATCCCCAATTCAGATGTTTGTATGTTGATGGACTCCCTTCTATGGGAACATAGTCTGTGTGCAGGGTGTGTTGCAGTGTGTATTCAATTGTATCAGAAACATTTATGCGCCAAGTGATGCAATATGCAGTCTGTGATGTTAATTCTGTGTGATAGGCATGGATGAAGGAAAGACAGTGCATACTGCCTATCCTAATCTAATCTAGGGGTTGGACATTATCCCCCATGCAGATATCATTGGGAAACTCTCACAGCTAGGGATTAAATGTTACATCACTAGATGGGTAACCAGGTGGCTCCCTGATAGAACACATACTGCGAAAGTTGGTGAATCAACCTTCACCAATAAAGCTGTCACCATTGCCTTACTGCAGAGATTGGTGCTTGGCCATTTACTGTTTGGAATTTATTTTCTGACAGTTCAGGCAAAAGTATACTGCCTTTGGCTTACTGTGTTTTCTGATTCTTGCATACTGGGTGCAATCATTGAGTACACCTGTGATTATAGCATACTACAGGAGGGGCTAACACAGAAAAATGATTGTTGATAAAGACACATGGTCTACAAATGAATGCAAGTGTGTGTCTTTTTGTTGTTCTTCTACAAAGTGGAATTCCCTGCTAATTACAGCATTGGCAACAGTCCCGCTATGCTGATACCCAGTGATGCAAGCACTGGGAAGACACATTGATAGCAATCTGAACTTCAACCACCAAGTGTCTACACTGTTATTGAAAGCCTATGTTGTGCACATCATAAGTCATGACATCGTATTCAGATCTTAGGATTATATTAAAGCACTGTACTCAAACCACGTCAGAACTGGGCTATATCATATGTTCTAAGTTTTATAACTTCGAACGTTAAAAAATTGAATTTAACTTTGAACATATGTAAAAAAAAAATCAAACCCAAAACTAACGGCTGTGGGCAGGGGGGCAAGCCCCCCTACACCCTCTGCTCTTTAAATATACCAACTCAGAGACTGTACTAAAGTGCAGTAAGGGAAATCTTCCCTTTACTGCACTATAGTGCGGTCTCGGAGTTGGTCAGTGTAATTCATATTGTTTAGGATGAGGTGACTTCTTCCTGGCCTCCAGGCCAGTCTCTGAGCCTGCCCTGGTGGGAGTAGTGCACATCCCCAAATCAGATATAGATGATGATATCAGCACTGTCTGTTGAGGAGAATATAGTAATAGTGTCCCACATGCTGGTGTAACAGGTTCTCTGTAATGTCAAGCAAGAGCAGAAACACACACACACACACACACACACACACACACACACACACACACACACACACACACACACACACACACACACACACACACACACATACACACACACACCAGTTGACTGCAGTGAGAATAGAAGGGTCTCTGACCTTGCCCTGGTGGGAATAGTGCACATCCACAAATCAGATATACATGATGACATCAGCAGTGTCTGGTCAGGAGAATATCATAATAACAGTGTCCCACATGCTGGTGTAAAAGGCTCTCTGTAATGTCAAGCAAGAGCAGAAACACACACACACACACACACACACACACACACACACACACACACACACACACACACACACACACACACACACACACACACACATACACAAACCCCAGTTGATGCAGAGAGGCTAGAACCCCTATCTAAGTACACAAACTACAGAACTCAATACTTTACACAAGCAGCACAGCTCAAGTCTGGCTTTTACAAGGTGGCAGGTCAACTTATAGTAGATGACAGCAGCAGGCCATCTTGGAAAGAAGATGTTGGGAGGCCTGCATGAAATGATTGTGTAGGCATGTGGTAGTATCAAAATACTGTCAGTCAATGGGATTGGAGGAGTAACTGTATGCTACACCCTTCTGCTCTTCTGGCTGGACACAGCTAGTTCACTGCAGTGAGAACAGTACCCCTACCTGAGTACACAGACTACAGAACTCAATAATTTAAGCATGTTCCACAGCACAAGTCTGACTTTTACAAGACTGCAGGTCACTTATAGTGGATGACATCAGCAGGGCATTTTGGAGAGAAGATGTTGGGATGCCTGTATAGGTTCATAGCTTCATAGGTTTATAGGAGGTTACTAGCCTAATGGCCCTAATGTGTTTACAAGCCTAGTTTTGTAAAAACAAAAGTACATTTATTGAGCATAGGTAGATGGTCAATGTTAGCAGAGTGAATTTATGATCAGCACCGAATGGTCCTGTCCATGAGGGACATTGGTGCCACCCCATGGTTGAATTTACAATGATGCATCCAGTTGTCAAGGTTGCACTTGAATAAGGTCATTGAGGAGCACTGCTTCAGATGCAATGGCAGGCTATTACAGAGGAGTGGCAATCACTGGGAGATATAGCTACCTCCCCAGCATGTTCTGTTTATGTCAACAGCTAGGCTGAGATCCCTGGAGCAAATTATTCTTGTACCATTTGATTTGAAGATGTCCAAAATTTCCAGTAGAGCAGGATCTGAGACTGCTCTATAGACCAGGCATAGGTCAACTCTCAGCAGCCTGCATGGTACTGAGTACAGTTACAGGTCTTTCAGTCTTTCCATGTATTAGAGGCCCTGGATTCTCCCAGTCACAAACCTTTGTGTTTTCTCCAGTTGCTGCAGGTGTCTGTTGAGGTACAGACAGAAGTGAGCATTGTTCTCAATTAGTGGTCTAATAAGGGTCAAGTACAGCAGAGCTATGACCTCCCTGATCTTGGATGTGATGGCCTTATTTATGAAGTGCATAATGTGTCTCACCACTATGGACACATATTGATTGAAGTGTATATTGCTATCAACATGTGTTCCCAAATCTCACAACACTGTGTTTGAGCTGAGAGGGGTGATATGTATATCATAATTACCAGGGGTACTTAATTGCAAAAGGGGGTAATGAGGCATTTTTTTTGCTTTAAGGTTCAGTCCTTGAGTTTGGCAACACTCATTTGTTTGTGTCAGCCCCTTCTGTAATATGTTAACATAGTTCAGGGACTCTATATGACTGCTTCCAGTTGACAGTAATCTGTAAACTTGGTAAGCCACAGGCCATCTACCTCTTCCTGGACTTCAGAGAGATATTTTTCAAACAGTTGATGGCCCAGCACAGATCCTTGAGGTATTCCACTAATAAGTGGTGTAGTAATGTAGGTGAACTTTGACAGTGTGTATTCTGTCATTGAGCCAGTTGGCTACCCATCTAGCAATGTATGAGTTAATCCTTATATGGGAGATTTTCTCTATGACACCTGAATGGGGGATTGTGTCAAGGACCTTGGATAACTCAACATAAACAGTATGTCCTGTTATCCTCATCCAGGTCTTTGGGGTCAGTATCAAAGAAGTACACTAGGTTTAATAAGCACGATTGACACTTGACAAAACCAAAATGGTTCAGGTCAAGTGTGTTGAAGGTTGCCTATGTCCATGTGGATAATGTCCATGCTGAACCCTTCCCTAGCCTTGCAGATAAGGCTTTTTAGGCTTTTGGGTCAATAGTTCTAGTTTTGCATGTTAATAGATTGATGTACATTTCATATCACGCAACATTAATTTGATATAAATTGTTGTAGTGTAGGTGATTTATGTGTGAAAAAAGCACTGAGATCCCATGGTTGCAGTGCTTGGGGTGAGGAAACACATGGCTGTATTGTAAATATTTGACATATTATTAGATAGGGGCTTTGGTTTGTTATGTTTCCACATGTATTTTCATGTCATAGACAGGATATAGACAGTAAACAGCAGTAATACATAATAATATTTAGTTTTCCATAGCATGGCGAGCAGCCCGGTTTGCGTGCTGGTTGCTAAAGTATTTGCACATGCGAGATACACATTTTTAATACTTTCCATGTTTGCACATAGTTAATCAGTGTGCAGACGTGAACTGGATTGCTAAAGGCTGAAAGTTAGTACTGAATCTATGAAACATACCTGCTGCTTAACTGACTCTGTGGCAGCAGATGTAAATGCTCTGACATGTTCCCTCTGACTTTCAATAGATTGCAGCTTTTTGCTGCTCTTTTATACATGAAACCCAGACCCAAAATCAGGTCATCTATGAATGATTTAGCACCCAGTCCTTCACGAACATGCAGTGCACTTTCTTTTTGAGCTCAGATGATACTGGGTTCAAATTCAGGTGTATCTGATACTTTTAAATACTTTTAAATAAACAGTAATAATGCAATGACATTAATTCTTTATAGTACATGTGCTGCTGTATGCTGGCATAGCACAATGAAGTTAAGTGAGATTATGGAAAGATAACTGCAGTATTGTATCTCTGCTCACTATCACTTTGCATTGCTGTATGATGCAAAACTCTGCAAACATAGAGGACAAAAAGTGAAGAGACACATTGATTTTTTCTGCTACTTATGTATGTTGTGTTATTTTATTTTTTGACCAGATTATAGGTGTTGAAATGAAGTAGATAGGACAGTGGTGAAATGGTGAACAAGCAGGGGGAAGAACAAATGGAAATCAATACAGGAATGTGCAGGGGGGAGGTAGGAAAGAACCATAGCTATCCATTTCTTCAACAGTAAAAAATGTTCATATGTGCAGAATACTAGGTGAATTTGGACTGTCACCTACAGAGAGATGGGTAGCAACAATGTAATCATGTTGTATAGCCAATTAGCCCAAATCAAGTCTGTCAAGAAGACATGTGTGTGAAATGGAGAGCTATGTATGGGACATTTTTTTGTGGGACAGATGCCTATTTTTTAAATTCAGTAAGAGAGGACTGCTGTATATGGGATGCAGGTATGTCTGGGCCAGGTAGCTTGGGTAGGTGAGGAAGAAAATGCAAACAAACAAGACAAGAGACAAGGATGGTGAATGATACAAAAGACTGGGGAACACAATGATTGGGGTGAGGGAGGGGACAACCCAGGTTCATGCCCATTAAGCTTGGAGACAGTGAGAATCGAGTCCTCGCCTACTACACTGTCATCATTGTACCCTTGCTCAGCTGACTGGAGTGTTTGATGTCTTCTCCTCCTACAGGCCATGAGGGAGAGCATCCTCTCCACCCAGTGTAGGCATAGATCAATGGTGCAGTGCACAACCCTACACACCATCCCTGTCATCACCACCTTTGTCACTGCTCCCAGAAGGTACCACTGCACCAGCTTCCAGGGCAGTATTACTTGAGGGTGCAGGTAGTGAAGGGGCAGCAGAGGGAGTGTTGCCAAGTTGGTTCCCAGACATGCTGGTCATTGATGCTGGAGCAGGTGGAGCAGGAGTGGGCTGATCCAATGGGGCTGGCCTACCTCACTGCGCTGTGCAGCATTTAGTGATTTGGTACACATAGATGATACGGTGACAGTTTGATGACAGAAGTAAAAGAGAGATAAGGGATGGGATGGGAGAAAATAGAGATTAAATTGGTACCATCGTACAAGGCAATAACACAATTATACAGATCTTGTATTGGAAGTATTATATTTAAGTGTGCATACTAACAGATACATAGTATACTACAGATTCTGAACGTAATCCTTGAAATGTGTGTGTTCCATATATACAAGTTACAGTTTACAGCAGGGCATTTGTGCCACTGGTATAGAATTTTTAATTTAAGGTAAATATTATTGTAGAAAATAGCAGTATTTTACAGCTGTGAATTGTGATATTTGACCCCATAACATTTGACTGCATTCTAATATTGGACTCTTACAATTGGTTTGTGCTACAGACCAATGCATGCATACTTGTTTTTACATTTGGGTTATGCATGCTCAATTTGATACAGCTGTATAAAAAAAAAAAACTATCTTTAACTTTTAAAGCTACAATAACACTTGCCTTCTGTTACATACATGCCACTTGCTTCCCTTAGTCTCTCCAAATGAGCAGCATGAGCCTGCTGCTTGATCTCATGTTCAGTGGGAGCTGGGGAAAGAACAGAAGAACATTATATGTACCAGTCTTGCCTATATTTAGCTTTCCAAGTCTTATGAGTACTCTCCTACTGTCATACTTATGCAGCTGTGGGATGTCTGCAGTCTCAATCTCATGCAACCAAGAGTTGAGATTATCCCCTTTTTCCTGTGTAGGTCATTAAAAGGATGCTTACATTGCTCTCCACTGTGTGTGATACTAGTGGCACTGGATATGGCCTGGGCTAAATTATTCCATGCCTAAGACTTCTACTGGGAGCCAGAATAGTCCCCCCTGCAGAAGTCTTTGGGTGCAGTAAATATCCTGGACTCTTGGACACCCCACCTCTTTGCCCTAAATGTGGCATCTTCCTCTCCAAAGCCAGCCATGTCTAGCTGCTGAAGTAGAGCAATGGAAAGTGATGATTTCCCACCAATTCCAGTTATTGTGTTTACTGGTAGTGCCCAAACATGAGCAACAATGCCAACTGCATTTGCACAATGTTAAATGGAGCACACCAGTGCCAAGTAGGGAGGAATTAAATAATTTAATTTGGATGGTTAATCTGACACTTGGCCTTAGTTTGAAGGGTGTCTACTGATGTAGCCTAAAATATATATTAAAAATTGGACGGTAACTGTTAGGTGAGTTAAGTTTGCAGATATGCACTGGAGGCATAAATGTAATTACCTGACACATTTGTGTTTGCCTTTATACACTGTGGAAAGATGATTTTTACACTGAGGGATTCAAACCTAGGCATAAGAGACAAAACACTTTCTTCCATAGCATTGATTTTCCATCTTTGCCACAGAACAATGGTTTTTCAGACATAGATAACATAAATACAGGTGGAAGTCTGAGCTATTACACATGTACAGTGTATATAAAAAGTGTACACACCCCTGTTAAAATGCCAGTTTTTATGATATAAAAAATGAGACCAGAATAAATCATTTCAAAAGTTTTCCCACCTTTAATGTGACCAATAACATGTACAACTCAATTGAAAAATAAACAAATCTGTTAGGGGAAAAATATAAAAAATAAAAAATGTGCAATAAGCTGTTTGCATAACTGTGCACACCATTAAACTAGTACTTTTATTGAAGCACCTTTTGATTTAATTACAGGATTCAGTCTCCTTGGGTACACACCTGCCATCAATTAAAGAGACTCTGATTAACCCCAAGTAAAGTTCAGCTGTCCTAGTAGGAGTTTCCTGACATTTACTCAGTTACCTGCTACAGCAAAAGACACAGAGAGCTTACATAGCATCAAAGAGACCTCATTATTGAAAGGTATCAGTCAGGAGAAGGGTACAAAAAAATTTCCATAGCATTGGATATACCATGGAACACAGTGAAGACAGTCATCAAAACTGAAGAAAATATGAGACAACAGTGACGTTGCAAAGAACTGGATGTCCCTCCAAAATTGATGAAAAGACAAGATGAAAACTGGTCAGGGAGGCTGTCAAGAGATGTACAGCAACACTGAAGGAGCTGCAGGAATTTCTGCCAAGTGCTGGTTGTGTACTACATGTGACAACAATCTCCCATATTCTCCATATGCTTAGACTATGGGATAGGGTTGCAAGATGGAAGCCTTTCCTTACATAGAAAAACATCCAGGCCTGGCTAAAATTTGCAAAACAATAAATCCAGTCTCCCAAAAACATGTGGGAAAATGTGTTATGGTGTGATGAGTCCAAGGTTAACCTTTGTGGCCACAATTCCAAAAAGTATGCTTGGTGCAAAAACACTTCACATCACCAAAAACACCATCGCCATGGTGAAGCATGGTAGTGGCAGTGTCGTGCTCTGCATTTGCTTTTCTTCAGCTGGAACTGGGGCTTTAGTCAAGGGTGAGGGAATTATGAACAGTTCAAATACCAGTCACTTTTAGCCCAAACCTTTCAGGCATCTGCTAGAAAGATGAAGATGAAGAGGAATTTCACCTTTCAACATGACTATAATCCCCAAGAATACATCCAAATCAACAAAAAAATGGCTTCACCATAAGAAAATTAAAGTTTTGGAATGGTCCAGCCAGATACCAGATGTAAATTCAATAGAAATTCTGTGGGGTGACCTGAAGAGGGCTGTGCACAAGATATGTCCTCACAATCTGACAGTTTTGGAGTGCGTTTGCAAGGAAGAGTGGGCAAATATTGCCAAGTCAAGATGAGCCATGCTGATAGACTCATACCCAAGAAGACTGCTGTAAATAAATCAAAAGGTGCTTCAACAAAGTATTAGTTTAAGGGTGTGTACACTTATGCAACCAGCTTATTGTATTTTTTTTTTTTATATTTTTCCCCTAACAGATTTGTTAGTTTTTCATTTGAATTGTACAATTTATAGGTCACATTAAAGGTGGGAAAAGTTTTGAAATGATTTATTGTGGTCTCATTTTTTATATCACAAAAACCTGGCATTTTAACAGGGGTGTGAACACTTTTTATATCCAGTGTGTGTGTGTGTGTGTGTGTGTGTGTGTGTGTGTGTGTGTGTGTGTGTGTGTGTGTGTGGTGTGTGTGTGTGTGTGTGATCTGAGAAGGTTATTGGATATAGATCCAATTGTGTATGTGTCTTATGCAATTGTGAAGCCCATGGAAGTCCAGATAATAGAATTATACTTACAGAAATATAGTATACAGTGTACACTCATACATCTGAAAACACAATAATGGTGTCTCATCCCTCATACATATAATTCATATCAGCTCCACTATCTAAAGTGTTATGAGAGTGAATATATTGGAAAGTAGAACAACAGTAAAAGTGTATGAAATATGCTGTATTAGAACCAAGAACTATATGTGTGGCAGTCTTATACTTACACCTGTTGCCAAAATAATGTTGAATTAACATTTATCTATTTTTCAGTTCATTTATATAAGCTGCACTGTCACAATAGTAAAAAAGTGTGACACACACTTTGCTAGAAATCAGAACAATCTAGACTCCAGCCCTACACTTACACCTGCTACCACAGGGCTAGTTACATGTCATTCCCTAATTTCCTAATCATTCTTAAGGTCTCTGTGTTAACCACCATGCAGCACCACTTAGCATGTTTATGTGGTGCCCAACATAATTAATTGAATGCAGCTGGTTTCAATTATTGTCTGTCTGAGTCTTGTCTGCAGGTGTTCAATAGCTGCAGCTGGTGAGGAACCTTGCTAACCACCAGACAACACAGCTAAGCGCAGTTGTGTGATGAAATGCAGAAATTGCAACAATGTCTTGTTTTTGACCTTTGCCCTTTTTGCAGATGGCCTGTTTGCAGGTGTTCTGTCTGCTTCTTAGGTAGGCCACTAGTCCAGTTTGCACACTGCTGCACTTTTCATAAAAAAGATAAGCACAGCCAAACCTGATATTCATTTTCTCTGTTCCCCATGTTTGGGCTGAGCCGCACATTGCACAAATACCACCCCCCCCCACCAAAAAAAGTAGAAAAAAAAAAGGGAAAATAGTTTAAATGAGGAAAGCAAATGTATGGCATACATCCTACAAAATGTTAGTACACATGAGCTATTTCTACATAGGTCTGGATATGTACTCTCACGCCAATGAACCTTCAAAACACAGTAAAGGTACCTTATCCCTCTTTGCTACATAAACAACTTTGTAGCAGGAAATTGAAACATATATAAAAAGGAAAAGTAGTTCAAATGAAGCAAAGGAATCTATGAAATGCACTCTACAAAATGTTTGTTAGTGCACATGAAATATTTCTACATAGGTCTGGATTTGAGTTCTCACTCCAATGAACCTTCAGAATACCATAAGGGTACCTTATCCCTCTTTGCCACGCAAACATCTTTTATCAAGGAACTGAAATCATTTTGCATACAACCAACTGCAACATCATCTATGTAATATGAAACGATACAACTGTTATTTGTACGTTTATTTTTGGATGTGTTGCACTAAGTGATCACACAACCATTTATGATTATTGCTTGCAAATATGAAGCTCTGTCTTACTTCTCTGTATTTGTTGGTCATGCTTCTCTTATCCGACCAGTAATCTTACACATGCAGTCTGCAAGCCATTCTACATCACTGTCCTTAAAATGTGTGAGGGTATTAAATTGCAACAATATAATATGCAGTTTCCGACAAATGAAGGGAAGGTTGGGTGTTAATGAACAGAATCTGTGAACTGTGTGCTGTTTACTTACATTTCCAGTCTTGACAAAATTAAATCTAACATGTAAGTCTAACCTGACACATCCACTGAATGTAGGGCAGTCTGCATTGTAATTGTGTTTTCCTTCTCCCTACCAGTAATCATTCACAGCTGCAATACATTAAAAACAAACATCAAGGGAGTTCTTGCACTATGTCTGCATTTGCTACATGGAGACAAGAATTTGGGATTCAGGAATTCTAAAGAGTTCACACCTCATCTGCACCTTCACGGTTCTGACAGCTCTGAATCTACACTATAAAAAAGGCAACTATATAGCTACGGAAACTGAAAGTGAGGAAACTTGTTTATGTGAAGAACACAGAAAATAGGCATCATGCATTAGTTAGAAGTGTACTGATGGCATGGGCATATTTGTCAGGGCATTTCATATATATACATGATTGGTATTACCTTACCATGGAATGCTTTGTGTTAAATATGTAGACATGTTTCAGGGACATTTCATTTGATACCACTTTTAGCATTTCAAAGATGGCCTTTTAGCAAAATGTGTCATTTGCCTGTTCTTTTGGGGGTAGGGAAGCAAAGCTGCATTTCTGTTATGGCACAAACAATGATATGTAGCTATTGTTACTCTCTTTTTTGCATCCAGCCTGTTGTTCATATTTCAAATCTCTATACTCTTTTATGTTTCTCCAGTGGGTAATATAGAGATGATACCTTTTCTGTTTTATCTGGGAACAGCTATTTTGTAGTTATTTGATACTTATGTGTATTATCCTTCTGTTGTCTTTTAGGATTTATTTATTTATTATTTATTTTATTATACATTTATTTACTGGGATAGTCCAACTGGATACATGTCCATTTTCAGCAGATGCTCAGGGAAAAAAGCTCCAAAAAGACATTCAACAAACTGTCAAATTTTTTCAGTTTAAAACACAAAATAAAACACAAATAAAAGGAATTTTACACAGATGTAAACAAACACAAAACCAGATACACAAACAAATTATTACATTTTTACTCAGATGGAAAATTCTAGACGGTGTTTTTAAGAATGATATGGTATTGAATGCCTAGTAGGCTAACCTGGTAGTAGAGCTAAGGAGATCATAGGATTTATAAGTTAAGAAACAATAAAGTGTAGGTAGAAGTCCTCCATGTGCACATGAGTGATGGTTAGAGTTAGTCTGGATTAGGACAAGGACATAGCCATCATTTTTTAATGTACTGAATCAGACTTTTCTTGAATTGAGGTAGAGTTCAGATGTAAGATTAGCAGGAAGAGAATTCCAAGTTTTGCCAACAGAGTTAGCAAATAGAGATTTACCTTCTGTGTTGTTGGAGTTGAGAGTTTGAACTAGTAGTCTTTCAGATGAACGAAGTGTGGTAAGGTTACTGTAGGGGCTGATGAGGTTTTTAAGTATGATATCTAGGACTATGACACCCAGGCATCTAAATCCTTGAAAATCACCCTTCACTGACCTTGAGAATCAGGTCATTGTTGAAGCTTTTAGGAAACATGGTGCCTTCCTGTTTGAGAGGGGATGTGAGATATGTCTGGCAGAATGCAAATTTGGCAGCAGATAATTACATATTATTTAATGCAGTGGGTGGCCACAGCAGGAAATATGATCAGGTGCACCACATGGCCACTGTCATGATCTTATCTGCATGGAGGAGAGCTGCTGCAGCAGCCCATGATCGGATGGGTACTGTGGGGCCTGCTACAAAGCCACAACTAATAGAAATGAAGAGTTCCTGTTCATTGTGTCCTTCATCTGATCTACTGAATCAACAACATGGTGGAGGCAGTCACACATGTCAGCCTGTGTGACATCTGCAACCCTAAGTTTTTCTCTGGGAATGATCTTGTGCCTCCATGAAGGCCCTAAACATATATTGAGTGACATGGGAAAAGACACCTGGATCAAGTGGAGGATGGACAGCAGGCCTTATCTGAGGACCCCTAACAACCCTCCTGGATGGCACCTTGCACACACTTTAGCTATGGTTAGAGTCAACAGGCACTGAAGCCATAGTAACTTACCTGATTGGTTGTCTCACCCTCCACATGTCCAATATCTGAGGAATCACTGGAATGGGTAGGCACAGCATTACTGGCTGTGTCTGATGGAATTTCAGAGGTGAGTGTATGTCAAACTCGGTGATAGATTTAACCTGTGCACCCCCGCTGTGCCTCTGTTTGGCCACCATCATCATCAGCAGAGTCTGCTGATATTCTGATATCAGGTGGTAGAAGTCCCACACTTCTACTGTCAGGATCACCTGTGATAATAAGCAACAAACACAAGAGCAATTAATACCTGCACTACTACAGTTCAATATATGCTAACAGAGTAACAGTCGTGTCACTATTAGACAGTACAGCAATACACACAACAGTCCCAACATCAACATCACACACTAAAATATTTAGTTGAATTGTTCATCAGTACTGGCATACAATTGTTTGGCTTACCATGTGCAGATGATGGTATGCTCTGTATGCCAGATGGTCCTGGAAGAAGTTAAGCAAAAGATAAGGACAACATCATCACAATTAACAGTAACACAAGGTGGTAATAATCCCCCCCCCCTTTATATGTCCATTAACTATAGTTTCAACAAGAGCTTGCATGACAAGTTCAACCTAGGCCAATGTGTAATCAACCAACCTGTGCTCCCAGGAAAGTTCAGAACAGCATGTCCTTGACATTAGTGCTACTGTTTCAGGAACAGCAAGCATGTCCCAGGAGGAGCTCCCAGGTAGGTTTTTGTATCTAATTTGTTAAATACAGTTGTATTCTAACACAATTTAAATCATCATGTTAGTTCTATTTCAAAAGAAAAGTTTTTTTAGGGGGATGGAAGATTTCTATATTTAACAGCACAGTTTGATTGATTACACATTGGCCTAGGTTGAACTTGTCATGCAAGCTCTTGTTGAAACTATAGTTAATGGACATATAAAGGGGGGGGGGAATTATTACCACCTTGTGTTACTATTAATTGTGATGATGTTGTCCTTACCTTTTGCTTAACTTCTTCCAGGACCATCTGGCATACAGAGCATACCATCATCTGCACATGGTAAGCCAAACAATTGTATGCCAGTACTGATGAACAATTCAAATAAATATTTTAGTGTGTGATGTTGATGTCAGGACTGTTGTGTGTATTGCTGTACTGTCTAATAGTGACACCACTGTTACTCTGTTAGCATATATTGAACTATAGTAGTGCAGGTATTAATTGTTCTTGTGTTTGTTGCTTATTATCACAGGTGATCCTGACAGTGGAAGTGTGGGACTTCTACCACCTGATATCAGAATATCAGCAGACTCTGCTGATGATGATGGTGGCCAAACAGAGGCACAGCGGGGGTGCACAGGTTAAATCTATCACCGAGTTTGACATACACTCACCTCTGAAATTCCATCAGACACAGCCAGTAATGCTGTGCCTACCCATTCCAGTGATTCCTCAGATATTGGACATGTGGAGGGTGAGACAACCAATCAGGTAAGTTACTATGGCTTCAGTGCCTGTTGACTCTAACCATAGCTAAAGTGTGCGCAAGGTGCCATGCAGGAGGGTTGTTAGGGGTCCTCAGATAAGGCCTGCTGTCCATCCTCCACTTGATCCAGGTGTCTTTTCCCATGTCACTCAATGTATGTTTAGGGCCTTCATGGAGGCACAAGATCATTCCCAGAGAAAAACTTAGGGTTGCAGATGTCACACAGGCTGACATGTGTGACTGCCTCCACCATGTTGTTGATTCAGTAGATCAGATGAAGGACACATTGGAACAAGATTTATCTGTGATGAAACATCTGCTGGGAGGGGTTCAGCAACCTTGTGGGTGTAGGTCAGCCACATCATCTGCTGATAGCCAACATGGCCATGCCTGATCATGTCCCCATAGTGGCAGTACTTCCACTGCTCCATCAGTGTCTGTCCACACCCAGACATGGCAGACCATGGGTTTGTAGTCCTGGGTGTACTGATGAGGGGAGCTCATCCAGCAGCAGACATCCGTCATGTTCAGGTAGCAGCAGTGCATCTGACCATGGGTATGGACATGCTGGAGCAACTCATGGCAGAGACAGTTTTCATGTTCAAGGAGAACAACAAACTGCTATCTTTACCATGCACTGCTCATCCCTGTCTGATGCACCAAGACACAGAGCTAACACAGAGCTTGGCTGTGTTCATGCCCACACTTACACACCAATTTCCCCTCGAGGATCCCCACAGACAGACACACACACACACACACACACACATAAAAGTTACATGGTTCAGCTGTGCAGCTTAAAACTCATTTTGTCTCACTGGCTATTTGTTGCTTTATTCAAATGTCTGCCAGCTTCTGTTTCTTACTCACACTAACTGATCTTATGTGTCAGACTAGGCTTCCTACACCCCCCAACACCTTGTGCAAGTGATGATATCTGTGCCATATCCCTGTTTTGTATCTTTTGGATTCAGGGATACATAAGCTTTGTGTCTGATATTCAGGGTGCATAGCTGACTTAGTACTTAATATATCTGCATTTGCGATGTTGAACTGGTAATTGTACCTTTGACTTAAAACTGTGGTGGTGGTGCTGTGGTAGCATTGTCGCCTCACAGTTAGACGTTGCCCGTTCGATTCTCAGTTAGAGCGTCTTCTTTGTGGTGACATGCGTGAACAGGCATTCCTTTGTTGAAGGTTGTGCATTAGGCCCGGCAAGCCAGCAAGTAAAACTCTATTGCTAATCATTAGCGGACTGGATTTCCGCTATGGCGACCCCTAACTGAGAAAAGCCGAAAGAAACAAACAAACTTATATTTGTCCAAGAAAGTTAGACAGTTGATAGCATCAAAATTTTCCATCTTGTGAGGGTTGTTAAGTCTGAAACTGAAGTCATTACTTTTTAACTTCCCTCTTTAATGATTTTCCAGTTCAAATGTATGGTGCTAAACTGAGGGCATCACTGCTTTTGAGAGGTAAGACTGTGTGAATCTTTGATGCCTGAGGCTTATAATAACAGGCACAGAGAAGTCAAATAAGTCTATGCTGTCACATGTTAAGGTAATTTCTGTACAAATCTCCAACCTTTTACTTGCTTACACTACTAAGTAATAACATGCAAAGATATGCCACTCATTCACATTATTACACAATACACTCCTAGTTCAATATTTACCTTGTAAATCCAGCAGTTGCAACAGTTTTAGTTCAGCGCTAACTCTGTGCGATGCAAGCAGTACACAGCCAGTACATGGGGAGGTAATGGTTATTACAGTTGCCTGGCATCAATGTTACTATATGTATGTGTGTAGGAAGAAGGTTTTAGGTCCATAGGTGGTGAGTGAGTGTACTATGCATTGTCTCTTAGCCAATGCAAGGGCATATTGAGCATGCTGACATCTGCCTACACCCACAGCAGCTGCTGGTTCCTCCTCTGACTCTTCACCTGCGTGAGGCTGCAGTGACCTTGCCATTGGTGATGGGATGTGTGCTACTTCCCCTTGCTGATTTCTCAGGATGCTGAGTAGCATATACTGTGAATATTTCAGTACATGTCCATGGGTCGCACTACAGGGCTCCTCCAGATTTATCTAGGAACTGGAACCACTCCTTCAGCAGCTCAGACACACACATTATGATGTTTCTGGTTTGAGCATGTGCCTCATTATGACATTTTTCAGTGAGTGTGCCTGCATTTCTGATGTGTGTCATCAGCCATGGTTCCAGTGCACAACCTGTGAAATATTCACCCTATGGTTCACAATCCTGACAATTTTACTTTGGCACAGTTCTGTCCTGCATTTACTATGGGTCTATATTACAATGTTGAATTCATAAGAGTCTGGACATTGTAATATCGAACCCAAATGTTCGAAATACAAAAATAGCGAAGCCACGGCACACTGATATTTTTTTCCCAGGGAAAAAAATTGGAAGACCATTTTCGGGGTTTTGCTATTTCCTCCACTGTGGTGCGATCTCGTAGTTGGCATATTTAAGTAGGGGGCAGAGCCTCCCATGTTGGGGTGTGTGGGGGTGAATCCCCCCCCATATTAGTTTAAGTTTAAACTGTAAGTGTGTGGGTTTTTTTTGTACTAGAACAGCAATTTTTTTCCCTGGGGAGAATTGCTGTTCTGTGTTTTCGTAATTCTTGGGTTTCAAACTTCATGGTTCAATATTACACAGTTCGAACTTGTGTGAGTTCAACAATGATATATAGACCCATTTAGTACAGTGTAGTTTTCCTTATGTGCATTGCCTTGCACCAACCTATCTGGCCATAAACTTTATGCATTTGTGCAGTGAGATATACATGTTTTAAGTGCTGATGCTTAACAGCACTGTTACATGAAGTTACACAGTGCAAGTGGTATGTGGGTACCTTATTTTTTTTTCAGTAGTTTTCTAGCTCTTCTTTCAAGTATTGGATTATACTGGCTTATTGTTGCTGTTTTTTTCCATCCCATAAGCTGAACATGCCTAGAATGTACACCAAGCTAACTTGAAAGCAAGGCTGTCCATTTCATCTGGCTGAGATACTCTTTGATCCCTTATATTGGTTGAAGATGCTATGGAGTAAATGGTATGTCATATTGAAGAAGATCATTAGACAGCACTACCCTAACACCATACAGAGTGTCTATAAAGTGTTGTGACACCTAAAATAATCAACCTAATAAATGGTGAAATGGAGGGCAAGAGATGAGCAGGGAACCCCAGACAATGTAATTAAGGGCACACATGACTCATCATTACATATCAGATGTAAAGTATGGTATGAGTAATAATGTGCCATATATTTATACCAGATCTGTAATGAGATATTGTGCCTTTTGAACTAGCGGTTCAGAACATTGCAAGCAAAATATGTTAACCTGAAGAAAATAGCATATTGAAATACCTGCATAAACAAAAGTAGACAATACTGCAAACATCATTTTTAGTGACTTAGATATGGGAAACTGATTTCTTTGTACACTTCCTCCAAAATTTTACAAGGTTAGAGAAATGAGAAACCATGAAAGAAAAGAGACTTATCTTTTATCTGTTTGTAGAGATGCATAACTTTAGAAATTCCTTGATACTCTACTTGTGAGAAACCTAACTCCACCATATGAAGACATTGGCAACATGAGTAATGTGACCAAAAAGGTATGGAGGTTTAAGAGTCAACAAAATGTGAAACATCAAACAATAGTGTTGTTGTTCATGTTGGTAACTGTATTTATATAAACCACTAGATGAAAATCCAAACAAAAACAAGAACCAAAGCCACAGATCCAAAAAATCTTCTTTAAAACCAAAAGACTCTAGCGTCTCAGCTTAAAAGCCTTCAGAGGAGTAAAGACTAGGTAAAACACACTCCACTTTTATCCAATTCAGTAAAACAATTCAATTAATTATATACTTTCAATCAAGGTCTTTATTAAGACTAAAAGGGTCCAAAGTATATTTAAGAATATAAACTGTTGGTAACTATATTTAACTTGCTGTAGTTTATGTCTGCTGTATAATTTTTTTTTTTGGGTCTGTATTAAAATCTCAAAGTTACGGAACATTGAATACAATATGGTCAACACCATATTGTCGAAGTTCCATAACTTTGAAATTAAAAAAAAAATTTTAACTTTAAATACTTACTGTAATAGGTGTAAGCAGGGGGGCAAGTCTCCCTACACCCCCACACCCCCACTACTTAAATAAATCAACTCCGAGGTCACACTTTAATATAGAATTGTGCGGAAAAGGGAAGACTTCCCTTCCTGCACTGTAGACCAATCTCGGAGTTGATATATTTAAGTAGCAGGGGTGTGCGTAAATGCTTTAGTTTTTTTTAAATTTTGTTTTAATAATTTTTTTATTAGGATTCGATGGTTTAATACTTTGATGCATAAAGTTCAATCTTTATGCATTCGAAGTATTAAACCTTCGAGGTTATAATATAGACCCTTTTTTTTGACTATTCAAAGACTAATGGTTTTACCCCATTGCTGGAATTACATATTCACCTTGTAAGTCACATGTACATGCTATGTTTGCTAGTATGAATTCTCTGTCACATTCCTTCTTCTACTGTCTGCTTTCATTTTTGTCTCCAACTTCATTGTCAATCACTATTCATGTTAATAGTAGTTTGTTATTGAGATGAGGTAAGCATGGGGTAATAAACTTGTCCTTCCGACATATTTTGATTATGTGCTGGGGGAAATTAAAGTCTTTGGCTTCAGTGTTTGTGAAGCTGTTGATGTTGTAAAGATATAAGTTATCCAGAATGGCTGTGTCATTTGGGGAATGGAACATAAAACTCTGCCAGTGATAAAATATTCAGATATGGCTTCCAATATGTCTTGGTAGCCAAAGATCTTTATACCAGTAATCTTTTAGTCAGGAACCACTTGACGTTATAATTGTGATCTGTCTAGACAAATATATACCAAAGGGAGTATGAACACAGAGGCATGATAACTTTTTTTAATGTGGATAAAATGGCTTCACATCTATGCTGTGCTACATAATATGTTAGGATTATATAAGATAGTGCCCCCATAAATGTTAATAACTTGGGTCCAAAATGATCAGCAAAATATATGCATTTGTATTTAAATAAAGAAAAAGCTTTTCTTTTTGTTTCATCCTACATATTCAGTACCGGTTTTCACTTGCACTGCAGAGAAAAATATTTAGAATAAAGAGTGCTAAATAGAATACCTCTCATTTGTCTGGCAAATGACAAAATGCTGCCTGATACATGAAGGAACCTGCCAATAATATGTAAGGAAATCTTGCACTTTTCTGAGTTCTTTTTTATACTTTCTAGAATGCATTACAATAGAAAAACAAGCATTATGAATTTGTTTAGTAGAAGAGAATGCCTCACAGTACAAAGGGATTTTCTAGGCATCTTTCTTAAATGAGAATTTCTCTCCCTTTTCTGATTTTCTTGAATAATACAAACTTCGTATCTTAGTAATTCTTTATATTGAAGTAAGACCTAGTGATAACAAAGGCTGCTTACTAGAAGTGGTGTGGGAGATTTCTCTGAAAACCAATTGATGTCAGCATGTTTAAAGAATGCTGTTTTTGCCTCCATGATGCTGTATCTTGTTTATATGCATGTATTATGTATACTGTCTGTTTAACATGAACACTAAGGACGATATCATAACAACACTGTGAATTACACTTTAACAATCTTATCTTATTTAATAAAGCTTTGTTTTGACTGTTTAATTTACTGGGATTGTGAGAATAATCTTTTAATGTAAGTACATATAATAAGAAAGCATGCAATCTTACTTTACAGTGGACTGTATACTGCTCTTTGCTTTTTTGTTAGCAATCATGTGTCAAAATCATGTGTTCATTTGTTATCTCCTGGACAGAAGATGAAAAAGATTCATAATAGAGCATTCTATTATATTATTTCTAATAAACAAACAAACAAGCAAGCAAACAAATAAATACATACATAAATAAAACTTGCCCTTTTGCCCTGATGCTGATTGACCAAAGAGACAATACTAGTGCCAGGGAGGGGGTTGATCATCCCCCAGCAAAAATGCTTATTTTGTGTTTTTTTATTAACTAACAGTTTTGTACAGGGGCCTAGAAGGGGAAAAATAACAAAGGAGGATAGATTTTTGAAGAAATGTATGAAAATGTTTAGCATGGAAGATGTGATGTCAGGGATACACTAGATAATCACGACATACTGAAATGTTGAAATTCAGTACGTCGAGACCGAATAGTGGAAAGTACAGTTAACCGAAAATACACTATGCCGAATCTGCAAATGTCGAATCCGCCACTATCATGGTGTTGCATTCGTGACGTGTGGTGCAGTTTGTGGATTTATCTGGAGTTTCAGGTAAGTGTTTTGTGTTTGAGGATAACAGGTAGGGATTTTAGTGTGTGTGAGTATGTGTGGTGGTGTTTTTTGTGTGTTTGTGTGTTTAGTGCGACCTCGGAGTTAGAATATATAAGTAGGGGGGTGTGGTGGTGCAGGGGGGTTAAGTGTGTTTGTGTGTATTCTTATGTTTGTTTAGTTAGGTAGGTGTATGTGTATGTGTGTGATTATGTCCTGGTTTGTGTGTGTGTGTGTGTGTGTGTGTGTGTGTGTGTGTGTGTGTGTGTGTGTGTGTGTGTGTGTGTGTGTGTGTGTGTGTGTGTGTGTGTGTGTGAATGGTCACGATTGCAGTGTTCATGATTGTGGGTTTTCGTGTATGTGGTTTTTCGACTATTCAGTCTCGAAATACTGAAATTCGACATTTCAGTATTTTGAGACTGTATAGTGAATCCAAATTCAGTACTAGGAGTTCAGAGTGAATTTACATATTATTCCCAAAGATACACAAGCTGGGCCAAGCAAGATAGAATTTAAATCTTACGAGAACATGTGCATTCAACTGAAGGTCTTGAAATGCACCCAATAACTGTTTTAGATCATGCACCAATAATAACTAAAATAAAAATGCAAGGTAATGAAATAAAAATAAGACACTGGCACTTTCCCACCTATCTGTTCAAAAGACAGGAATTTAAGGAATGGGTTTTGCAAATATATCCAGGAGCCCATAGAGAAGATAGAAATTTCTTCTGAAAATATAGCTAGGGAATGGGATAAAATTAAAGTGGAGTTTAAAATTAGGGTGGAAATAAAGGAATGGGAGATATGGTTAAGAAGTAACAAGAATTATTTAGAGAGACTGACAAATGTTAAAGTACTGCAAAATAGGGGGCATGTCTGAAAACAAAAAAAGGAGCAACTGCAGAATGCTACACATAAAATAAGGATTACTTTGATAATATACATGAGTTTAGAAAGACTGCTGTTAAGCAACTGTTTTTTGATAATAATTAAGGAGCTCAAAACTTTTAGCACAATGACTCAGGAAATAGAAAATGGAAAAGGCTGAAGCCAAGTATATAATGCTTAAATGACAATGACTGGATAGATTATAAGTTATGTATTACAGTTGTTTCTATGGTGTCTGTGATGCATAGTGTTTGCATCTAAAGTAGTGTCAAGATTGTTTATTTTTCATTTATATAAATGTAAGATTGGCTATGTCATATGCGATAATTTAATAAATATGTTTTTTGTTTAAAAAAGTAACAGTTGTGTGCTGTAGATGGTTTATTTCAGTCATGTGGAATGAAATGTCCTGCCATTGATGTCACCGTATATCAAGATCTAGTCCAGTCTTCAGTCAATTATATCATTATGCAAAAAAGATTTATTTACTTGTTTATTTTTATTTGACACTTGTTTACTGCGGTAGTCTGTCTGGGTTACATAACCCATTTTCAGTGGATGCCCAGGAAGAAAAGCTCTACATTTATGATTATACAACTAGGTTACCTTTATGAAACTACACAACTGGAAATTAGTGAAGAAACACTTATTGTTACTTAAATAATACTAAAACGTGTCATACAAAACATTTAGAGTTTACATACAAAAACAAGTCATACTAAACATTTAGAGTTTACATACATCCACAATTAAAAGATTGGCTTCATAGAGGTAAGAGTATTTGCTTAGACTGTACTTGCTTATTATGAAATAGGTTGGAGTCAGTCATTCTGACTGTTTCGACCTTGGTCAGTACAGGTAGAATGGCAGGGGTGAGAAGGTATTTAGTTGCTAGATGACGGCTTGGCTTCCAAACTGTTACTGATGTTATTGGTAGATTAGTTTTAGAGGAAGGAAGTTAGTGAATTATGAGGAGGTAATATAGCGGAGTAGAGGGGGTTTAGTCTGGAGTTAGGCATGTGCATAGCCATGATTAAAGTGTTCTTTTAAGGAAGATTTAAAGAGAGCGTGGTTAAGAATTAAGCTAATGTTTGGTGGTAGGGAGTTCCATAATTTTGAGACAGAGTATGAGGATAGAGATTTAACAGAGTTTCTGCAAGGTTTGAAGATTTCAAATATATTTTTGTTATTGGATCTGAAAGGTCTGCTAGGTTGGTATTATTTGATTAAGTTTGCTAGGGCAAGACAGACAGTGGGTTTATCAATTAGGTTATGTGTTGTAGTTAAATGCGTATATGTTAGTTAGTTTGACAATTCTAGCCATTTTAGTTAATGTAGTGGTTTACAGTGATGTGGGTAGCCACGGTGGTGCAGCAGTTAGTGTTGCCACCTCACAGCAAGAGGTTCTCTGGTTTGATCCTTGGCTAGGGTGCCTTCTGTGCGGAGTCTGCATGTCCTCCTTGTGGTCACATGGGTTTCCTCCAGGTGCTCCGGTTTCCTCCCATATCCCAATGGCATGCTGTAGGTGGATTGGATACTCTAAATTGGTCCTAGACATGAGTGCGTGTATGTGTGTACCTTCCATGGAAGGTCGGGCACCTGTCTGGCAACTCAACACCATAAAGATCCAATACCAATCATGAGTGGACATGTGATTCACTGTGGCAACCCCTAACCGGGAAAACCCAAAAGAAGAAGTGGTTTACAGTGATGTGTGCAGTAGACTGAGTTTGTCGCAAACATTGCTACTTTATTTTAGAGAATGGGCAAACTGTACATCAGTACCCTGATTGGAGAATGAACATTCTCCAGCAGAGTATTAATGTACAAGTAATGCCCACTGAAAAACGAGTCCACCACTTCATGGCAGCATATCAAGCTGCCATGGAGCTTGGACTGAGAAAACAGAATGGCCACCATTTTTCTACACAAGCTAAGCAGCGCTTCTGTTGTTTAGCAAGTGTAAAATGTAAAAAAAAGTAAAGTAAAATAAAAAAACTAAATGTGTGTGTATGTGTTTATGTCTAAATATTGCTCTTATAAACTTAGAAAGTTGCTAAAGTTGTAAGAATAACAGGGTTTTCATTAGTATGCATTTTTCTGAAGCAGAGATGTGTGTGTGTGAGTGAGTGAGTGAGTGAGTGAGTGAGTGAGTGAGTGAGTGAGTGAGTGAGTGAGTGAGTGAGTGAGTGAGTGAGTGAGATGACAACTGGCAGCAGCAGCAGTAAAGAGGTTTGCATATCTCTACACTTTTCAGCTGAAGAAATCTGGAAATCTGGATAAAGCCTAAAATAAAGGGGGAACAAAGCCTCTAAAATGGAAAAAAGATTTTAATTATTGGTCTTATAAAATTACAAAGTTGCTTAAGTAAAGGATTTATACATACATTTTCTGAAACAAATAAAAGTGTGAATTTCAAATGTATGTCATTATTTAATAATTTCAATCTCTTTTT
The DNA here is from genome assembly GCF_019279795.1 of Protopterus annectens. Lineage (NCBI taxonomy): Eukaryota > Metazoa > Chordata > Ceratodontiformes > Protopteridae > Protopterus > Protopterus annectens. The sequence continues at coordinate 907,759,449 of NC_056735.1, forward strand.
AATGACTGCCAACCAAATGATTTATAAGTAAGGGACCAAAAAAAAAAAAAAAAAAAAAGTAAATACCTGGTTATTTTTTTAAATGTTATGGTTTGGATGTAAAATACTTCCTCCAACACAATTAACATATATTACAGAAAGTTTCAGACATTAGGCAGAGGAGCATCAAACATATACTAAAAAATATAATAATAAAAATATATTTAAGTAAGTAAAATGCAACAATTTTACAGAGACCCCATTCTCTAAGTGTAATAATACCATCCAGGGTATGTGTTAATGTATAATACACTCTGTCAGGCATTATTGCTTGTGTACATTGTTCCATTTTAGTTTTGGAAGAGCTTGGTACATTAGTTAGTGTACAGGAACTGTAGAATGAGTATGGGAGGATAATGATTTTTGCCAGGGTTGTCTTGGTTGGAGTGGTAAGGAATGGTTTGTTTCTATAACGTACTCCTAGTTTTTTACATGTCTTTATGTTTTGTTGGATATGAAAGTCAAAATTCAGTTTGCTATTGATAATAACAGCTAACAGTTTAGTTTCTTGCACATTTTCTAATAGTTTTGTCAGCTGCAAGGATGTTAAATTGGTCTGGGTTTAGGGTGTATTACTGGGGTGAAAGAAGAGTTTGGCTTGTTTTGTATTTAGAAAAAGTTGGGCCTTTGTAAGCCAGGATTAAATTGCTGTGAAAGATTGCTGGGTTTTATTTTGTAGTTCGGAGAGAATACGAGATGTACAGATTAAGGTTGGATAGCCTGAATACTGGATTATTGTTCCTGGGGAGGAGGCAGTGTGTAACTTATTGATGAATATGTTAAACAGTAAAGGACCTTGGATGGAGCCTTGGGGAACTCCTGTAGGGTTAAGTAGGAAGGGGGAGTGTTGGTTACACCATTCTACTCTTTGTTTCCAGTCAGTATGGTAGTGGAGCATCCTAGGTTGGATAGTGTTTGTAGAAGTAGTGGGAGGGAAACTGTCTAAAGCTTTTCTGAGGTCTATTAACACTGTGGATATGAGGTATCTTTTATCCATGACACTGTTAATAGTGTCAGTAAAGGATAAAAGCACAGTGGATGTGCTATAGCCTGGCCAGAAACCATACTGAGTTGGAGTGAGTAGGTTGTTTTGTAGTATGTACTTCACTAACTGTTTATGGATACATCTTTCCATTATTGTAGATAGAGGGGAAAGTATTGATAATGGGCAAAAATTGGATATTTCTGTGGAGTGTCCTCCTTTATGTATTGGTGTTATGTTTGTTTCCATATTGTGGAGACTAAGGCTTCTGTGAGTGATCTGTTTATAAGGATGCTGATGAGGGATGCAACTTAGTCTGCAGTGAGTTTTAGGTGTTGGGGAGGGAGAGAAGTTGTCTGCTGATGTGGAGCAAGGTTTCACCTTGAGCAATACTTTTTTTTATTTTTGAGGTGGGTATAGTTTGGAGGGAGAAAGGGGTAATAGGGCTATTTAGTTGGTTGGCTGTGTAGTTGTGGGCTTGGTCTGTTTTGGGTGATGCAGTGTTACTGTAGCTAGTGTTTAAGTTTAGATGCGAGTGTTCTGAGTTAGTTTTGGTGGTGAGAAAATTTGGCTATCGATTTTATGGAGTAGTTGTTAAATTCCTCTGCTATTTGAGATGGAGGGATACTGGGAGAGGGGGAGTGTTCCTTCTCTGTCTTGGGTTGAAGAGCAAAGATATGGAGTACCAGAATGTTGTAGGATTATGCTTGTGTTGTAGCTGAAGGTTAGAATAGTAGGATATTTTTCATTTTTCGACTAGTTTGGTTACTCTATTACGTCTTGTTTTAAAGGCTTCTTGATTTTGTTTGTTTTTATTATGTTTCCATTTTTTTCATGCTGTGTATCTTTCTTTCTTGAAATCAATGCAGTCGGAGGTTATCCATGAGTTTTTGGTTGTCTTTACTCTTTTCTGTTTGTACAGGAACAAGACTTTTAAATATTTTCAGGAATGTGGTATTGAAGTATTGTATGGAATTGCTGAGAAGTAGAAATGTTATGGGGTCCAGTTATATTTTGTAGTATGTTGTTAAGTGTTTGTTGGTTAAGATTAGTTGTATTTCTAACTTTTTTAAGCAGTGTTTTGTTTTAGGAAGGTGGGTGGTAGCCCTGATGGCAAAGGTTGGAAGATAGTCATTTAACTAGTCTGAGAGTGTGCCAAGGAGAAGTTAGTTGGGTGCAATACAAGGATCCAGTCTAAGGGTGAGTGGCTAGTAAAGCCTTTATTGAATCTTGTTGGGTGTGCAATTAGTTGTTTGAAGGCATACAAATTGATACTTTAGATAGGAGAGTTTGCAGTGATGGTTTGGCAATTTATGTTCATGTCGCCCACAATAACTCTTTAAAATTTAATGTTTTCAGATGTCCAAGACAGTATGGCTTCCAGAAGTGGTACATTGTTTCCGGGTGAGATGTAGACTATAATGATGCAGATTATCTTTTTGTTGTTAAGGTTTGGGGTGGTTATTAGTATCTCAGTGTTATGGAATGTGGGTATACTGTTTGAATAGAGAGTAATGTTGGGTGTGGAGGAATATAGGAGAGCTATCCCTACACCTTTCATTTTTGGTCTGTCCAGTCTATGTATGGTGAAGTTGGGGGGGGGGTAAAATTTTGGTATCTTTTATGTTGGGGTGTAGCCAAGTTTTGGTAATGGCTAATTTGTCTGCTTTTTTGTTCAATCCATGCATGCAAGGATGTTATCTTATTGCATATACTTCTTTGGGGTGATAGTAATTAGGTTTGTTTCTTTGTTTGGTTTGGGGTTAGAGTGTATGTCACCACTCTGTAGGAACTTTAATAGTAGGTAAGTGTTAAGTGGGTTGATTTTAGTTTTGAGGATTGAGTTTAGGGTGATAAAATGGAGTCTGGTGATTTCAGTGGTTTTGATGTTGGTGTTGGAGTAGTAAGGGATAGGATAGTAAAATAGTTGAGGGAAGATATTGGAATAGTGGGTTTATTTTTGGGGTAGGTTGGTGGAAGAGATTTTTGTAGTGTAGTTGGTTGTAGCTGTTTTATTTGTGAGTTTTGTGGCTAAGGTTAAGTATAGTAGTAGAGTGATTATAATGGATGGTGATAGTAGAATATTTTGTGAGATGCAGAGCATTATAGTGTGTAGGAGGGTGAACTAAAGTAATCTTATTTTGTCTGATATCAGAATTTAATCTATGCAAAGTAAATGGGTGATGTATGGAAGACAGAATGTTGTCTATGTTAGAGTTGGAAATTGTACAATTTCATTGGTACTGCTAGTTTGGTGGGAAGTAGTATGATTGCTTAAAATGTGATTGTGGATGGGATAAATTTAGAGAGTGCACACTTTTGAATTGTTACTGTTAATTTGGAGGAAAGTGTTAGGATTGGTTGAAAAATGGTTTGTGGTTGGAGTCTTTAAGACTATAAGTTTATGGGTATGGCGATTAGGTGGGAATGGGAAAGTAAGGCAGAACGTAGCAGGCAAGGCTGAGATTGGAGTAGCAGCTAACTTCAAGAACAATCAGTAAGAGTTAGAAATGGGTGAGAAAAGCAATCATAGAATAGAAAAATCAAAGGGAAAGAAGGTAAGCTGAGAGTGGAAAAGAAATGAGATAAAATTGGAGAGAGAATGCAGTTGTGTGGCTAGAATGCTAGAACTATATGAGAAAAACTGGACAGAAATAGTAGTTGAATATGGTAGCAAGGAAGTGATGGGGTAAGGGAAGTGTAGGTTGCCAGAGATTTACTGGGGATAAAGGTATAATCTACAAATGTACAATGTATAGATATTTGTAAGAATAATATTCTTTGCAACAAGTTTGCAGTGCTTCAACCCAGCTGGGGTAATGAGAGGGATCACAGATTCCATTTAATATATTAATATAAACGAGTAAGTAGAGATACACTGGCGCATGAGATGCAGTGACATTGACAGGATGAACCTTTAATACTATTTGCATCAAGGAGTCAATAACCTGTTATTCAGTTAATTCATTTATATTTCTACTTTTTAATATCATGTTTATTTTCCTTTAAATGTGTAGGCAATAAATACAGTATGTCATGCAGTATGTTCTTAGGTGTCTAAAACTATAATTTTTCTATGCTTTATATATACACCAGAGAAAAAAGGATGCTCATTTTACTATTTTTCTATACTATGTATAATGCAAATAAACAGAGAAAGATATTTATTTTGATGCTTTTGCATGCAACCAGTTAAGCAAAGAAACGTGTCCATTTTACAAAGTTGTGCATCTATTCTCTTGACAGCTAACATTTTGAAACAGACAATGTTCTTCTGGCTTTACCCAGTTAGGGGTCGCCACAGTGGATCACCTGCCTACTCATGATTGGCAGTGGAGTTCTATAGTGTCAACTTGCCAGCCTGGCACCCAGCTATCCACAGAAGGCACACACATGCACTCACACCTAGGGCCAATTTAGAGTGTCCAATCCACCTACAGCATGTCTTTGGCATGTGGGAGGAAACCGGAGTATCTGGAGGAAACCCACGCAATCACAGGGAGGACATGCTGACTCCGCACAGAAGGCACCCCAGCCAAGGATCAAACCGGAGAACCTCTTGCTGTGAGGCAGCAATTCTAACCGCTGCACCACCATGGCCACCCATTTTGAAATAGACAATACATGTGTATAACTTATGAAAACAACAGACTTATTTCCTTACCGTCTTTGCCAGCAAACATATTGCAGGGATTTACAATAATGCCAACCTGGAGCAGTATAAGGCATTGTTACATGGACAAGAACAGCAGCTTGTGGTCTATCTGTGTAGCAGGCATGCAATAAAATAGTATATGTTATGATCCTGTGTCCTGAGCAGTATAGCCCTTGTTACACTGGACAATATAGCTTTAAGGTCCTCTGTTTGCTCATTGGCTAACACATTATGAAACAAAGTGATTACCGAACAAAACTGCTTCTTTTGCTGCTTATTACAGTAATACTATCATTGTTTGTACGTGTTAAGCAGTGTAGCTATTGCATAGATATCACAACCCTGGCAGCATGGACAGTACAGCAACAGTCGTCAGAAGTTACTGTGTAGGACATCCCAATGAATACTAGCACACAGACATGTATGCTGTCTCTTATGTACAGATCTGCACACCCTCCTTCATTAATTCAACAGCAACATGGGGCAAACTGTGGTTGACATAATATTTAACATAATAATAGTACATAATTTAATATTTAATAGGTATTTATTTATTTCTAGATATGTTGATATATAGCTATCCCCAATAAACTCATTTAGCAGCTATCCATGAAGCACTTTAGAGCCATAGTCAGTACAAAAATAGGTCATGCCTGGTAGGATTAAGCCAGTCAAAATCAATAAATCTACATACACGCATATGTACATGCATAGATATATAATTAAGCAATCATTGCTCACTACACTTGGAACAAATTCCTTTGCACCTAACATAGCATGTTTATGAATCCAGACTCTTTATTTTACCTTGACACCAGCCACCTCTGTCTCTTCTTTAGTAAACCATGTGGTTAATTTCATTCTCTTTCTTCCATGCTATGAATGTACTCACATTTCATGAAATGATGTGTTGCGTCTATTTTTTATAGATACATACGATGATATTTTCTTTGCTAATGACAGATCAATGCAGTAAAGATGTAAAAGGCATTTGAAGTAAAGAATAAATGGAAGAAATTCTAGAGTTACAATGTATTCAGCTAATTGAAGATGTATACAATAATATAACAATGTAAAATTCTACAAAACACATGTGAAGTCTGCAGTTTGTGAATTGCCTTGGAAAAAACAACATAGTAACGTTTTCAGGCTCACTGTAATAAGCAATTACAATGATAGTCAAGCGTTATGAAATGTTTGTTTTCCTCTCATTTCTTACTTGATAAGATTTCACAGTCAGAGAAGTGTGAGCTTCCTGCTTGTAAACTATTGTCATAAAATTGCTGAAAGTGGGTAAAAAAGTGTCAGATTAACCAGCAGAAGTATAGCAGTTTAGAGCTGCTACCTGTCTTTGAGTTAAATTATGGGCAAAAATGGCTACATGAATGGTTGTATTTATTAAAGTATTATAGCTAGTCTATGTACTGCACTGATTTATTGCCTGCACAAATTCCAGTTCCACTTTGGTCTTGTGATTTACAATGAACCAGTAGATTATGATCATATAAAGAGTACTTTGAATGATGTCTTTTTTTCATTTTCTCATTTCATATAGCCCATACAATCTATTTCTCTGAATCATTACCATGTGTATATGAAGGTCTGAACATTTACCAGATCCTTATTTTAGGTTAGAATATAAAATGTTGCTAGAATGCATAAGTCACAGATGGAGTTTTGATTCCCATATTGTTTCAGCAATCTAGGTGTACGACATTAATCCATACAGTTTAATTTTGAAGATATGCAAACACATATATAGTTAAGTGGTATATAGGGTCTAGGTATAACAAATAATCAGGAGCACTGTAATTAGTAAACAACATTTAAATAACATTCAAGTAGTACTAAACTTCTCTCATGTCACAATGAATGGAAAATTCTGCTGTCTCAGCAGCTCGCATTTAAATTCTGTAAACACAAGTCTAGTTTATGGTTTAAATGGTCTTCAGAATTTTTACGCATTATCTCAGCCTGGGTGGGGGGGGGGGGTTCACTGCAGTGTTGACATTCACACTGCAAGAAACTCATTTTACAAAGCATAAGGCTGTGAAATAACTTTGCATGTGAGATAAGTAATCGCAAGCAGTGAGGCTGGAAACTCCCCTCCTCCTTGAATGACCTGTTAAATGGAATACTGAAGAAAGGGTTTTTGTTGTCCTTGTTCCTCCAATTAGACCCCTGGTCTCTTTTCGGAGGATACTCATGATTGCAATTCTATTACTAGGGGTAATTTGACTAAGGCATCAGGGAATCCTACCTACTCTATTTTATATGTGCCATGGGATCATTCACATCCACCTGAGCTACCACCAGTTTAAGTAGATGGGACCTTGGTTTAATATCTCATCCAAAGAAAAATACACTCCAGAGTGCATCACCCCTAATGCTGAATGGTAGTGTCATATCTCTCAACATCTTAGAGCATGAAATCTGGACAAATCCATTAATAGAAGTGGGACAAAGGCCCAAAAATAGGGACAGTATTTAAATATTGCTTCTACAAACTTAGAAAGTTGAAAGAATAATAAGATTTGCATTAGCATGGATTTTCTGAAGGGTATGAAGTCTGAAACGCAAATGTCTGTCATTATTTTTTAACTTCAATCTTCAATGATTTGCCATTAATTTGCTAGAAAACCACAATTTATGAAAAATGGACCAAAAATCTGAGGCAAAAATCTGGACATTTTGTGAAAATGTGTACAGTTGAGAGGTATGGCATATTGTCAGCAATACAATTACCTTGAATGAGAATAGAACCCACAACCTTCTGGTCTTCCTGCATTAAAGGGAAGTGTGCTATCTGTCATGCCACTGACTGATTGAGTGATGAGACATACCAGGGCAAAATAATATGCCTTGTTCTTTCTCTATGCATGTAATTATGGCACACGTACCATATGTATTCTGTATAGTAGTTTGTTAGGTACTAAGTCTTTGTTGGATGTAAACAACAGATGTTGTGAGAAATAAATGTTATTGTGGAAAGTGTGAGCAACAGATGTTGTGAGAAATATATTTAATTGTGGAAAGTGTAAACAACAGATGTTGTGAGAAATAAATTTCATTGTGGAAAGTGTAGACAATATGTGAGAAATAAATTTCATTGTGGAGAGTGTAAGACATCTTGATGGGAAAGGGATCTTTTTCTTCTTATAAGTTCATAGGTTTATAGGTGTGTACTAGACTAATGGCCCTGGAGCCTTTACAAGCCTAGCCCAAAAGATTGCCCAGGCACCATGCCACCCGATGTTAGTTCACAGTGTCCCTATCTAGTACAACAACTGGAGTGATCCCTGGGCTGAACTTCCTGTTACCCATCCACTCAACAAGATTTCTCTTGAAGAGGGCCAGTGAGGTGCTCTGCTTGACATGAATGGGAAGCTTATTCCAGAGTATGGGCAGTCTTTGGGAGATGAACCTGTCCCTCCAGCATGTTCTTTAATTGTGGTAATGAGGTTGTGATCTCTGGAGGGTGTGGCATGCTTGGATTGGGATTTCTTTAGGTGTAGCATTTCAAGTAGGGCTGGGTTCGACATGGCTTTGTAAGTCAAGCAGAGATCACCTCTAAGTAGACTATAAGAGACTGAGAACAGCTGAAGTTCCTTGAGTCTGTCAATGCAGGACATGTGTTTAAGGCCTAGGATCCTTTTTGTGAGGTACTTTTGTGGCCTCTCAAGCTGTTGTAGGTGTCTGGTCAGATACTTGCCAAACGGGGTGTTATATTCGATGACTGGTCTAATGAGGGATAAGTAGAGAAGGATGATGACCTCTTTCTTCTTGGAAGTGAAACCTTTGGTTATAAGATGTGCCACGTAGAAGGACTTTCTCACCACAGTGGCAATGTGGTGGTTGAAGGTGAGGTGGCTGTCGACCTGGGTGCCCAGATTTCTTATGGCCACTTCAGTATTCAGTGTGCTCCCATCAATGTGGTAATTCATGAGAACTGAGTTTTTTCCAAAGGGGATGATAACACATTTTTTGGTGTTAAGCTTCAGGCCATGGTTCCAACACCAGTCATTTGTCTCAGACAGGCCCTTTGTAGGATGTCTGCATCACTTGTGGAGTTGATAAAGACTCCTAGCTTGCAGTCATCGGCAAACTTGGTCAGCCAGAGTCCTTCTGTGTTAGCCTGGACTTCTAAAAAGTAGATGCCAAACAGGAGAGGGCCCAGGACCGAGCCCTGTGGGACTCCACTCATGACTGGTCAACAGTCTGATTTGGAATCCACAACTTTCACTCTGTGGGTCCTGTCTGTGAGCCAATTTGCAACCTACCTAGTGATGTAAGGATTGATGCCTAGTTTGGTGAGTTTATCAATGATACATGAGTGGGAAATGGTATCATTGGCCAGGTCAAGGTAGGCTGTATGCACTGCCTTACCCTCATTCACAGCCTTGGTGACTGCCTCAAAGAAGTCAACCAGGTTCAGCAGGCAGTATCTCCCCTTGACAAAGCCAAACTGTGTGGGGTCAAGAGTTTGGAGATTGCCTATATCTTTGTTGAGCAGGTCCATGATGATGAGCTTCATAGCTTTGCAAACCAGACTTGTCAGGCTTATGGGGAAATAGTTCCCCCGGGTCTGTATTTGATCCCCCTTTATGGATCGGGATGACTGTAGCAGGGTGCCATTCACTGGGGACATAGCCTGAGGTAAGGCTGTGATTGATCAGGGCACACAGATGTGGTGCCAGTTCATTTTGTAGCTCATGTAGGACACTGCCAGGGATATTATCAGGTCCCTTGGACTCTGTATTCATGGCTTTGGACAATGCAGCTTTTACCTGTGCCACAGAAATGGTGGGCACCAGGCTTTCTTCTGGTATTGTGGTAGGGCCTTGGAGGGGGATAGAGGGGTAAAGTCGGCACTGAATCTGTCAGCCAGTATGTTGGTTATATCTGTTGGCTCAGTATAGGAGGTGCCATTGTGCAATAACTCAGAGCAAATCTGGGTCCTGCCTTGGAGGTTTTTGATATAGCTATAGAAGGCTTTTTGGTTGCTTTTGGTATCAACCACGATGCTGTCTTCATAGCTGGCTTTAAAGGATTTGATAAGGGGTATTAGCTTTTTGTACAGACTGATAAGGAAGGTTTTCCAGTCTTGTGACTTCATTTCTTTCTGCAGCAGTTTCTTCCTTCTGTGGTAGAGTTTATTGATGGCTGGGGACAACCAGACGGCTTCCTTTTTTTAAGGAGAGTGTCTTAGTTCTATTTGGTATGGCAAGGTCCATGCATTTGTTTATGTGCTTGTACAGTGCATTGTTGTATGACTCGGCAGTCATGCAGCTATTTTCCATTGAAATGGCTGCCAAGAAGTTAGCCACCTCTATTTTTATGAGCCCAAAGTCAGCTTTAGAGAAGTTTTTCAGGGTGGTCACCTTAGCGAGGTTGTATGTGAGATGGAGATTTCCATGGTGATCAGTTTGTGGTCGGATTTAACAAGGGAGGAATTGACTATAGATGTGGCGCAATGGTCTCCCATGTTGGTGATAACCAGGTCAAGAATGTTGTTTCCTCTAGTAGGGGTCAGAATGAACTGGTCCAGGGCATTGGTATTGATAAATTCCAGAAAGCGTTGGGCCTGTACATTGGTACTTGAATAGTTTTCCCAGTTGATGGAAGGGTAGTTGAAGTCACCCAGTATGAGAGCATTGGGATGGACCTTGATAAATTCTAAGGTGCCTAGGAACTTGGAGTGAGAATCTAGGGACATGTTTGGGGTTCTGTAAAAGGCTGTGAATTGTATCACCATCTTGCCTAGTGTTAGTTGTACCTGAAGTATCTCGGCTGCATTATGCTCGGCTACCAGTCTAGAGGTGTGCTATCCTTTAAGAATATGGAGACACCACCACCTTTGGAGCTTCTGGCCATAATCTAGGGCTGAAAGGTATGGAATGAGTTGTAGCCTGGGAGCGCAGGGGTGCTTTCTGCCTCTTTAAACCAGGTCTCCGTTACAGCACAGATATCAACATTCTCCATTTTGAGGAGAGCTTTGAGTGAGTGCATCTTGAGATTTAGACTTCTAGCATTGAGCAGCATGACCGTCAGATTGCATTTGTTTGTAGCTGTTATGGTGGAATTTTGGTCTTTGGAACACTGCCTAAAAAAGGCACTATAGTGGTGGCAAGACCCTTAGCCAGTACCCAGAATTGCAGGGGTGACAGATGCAGGCTGTCGCTGGCAAAGCATCGAGGTCTGTCAATCATGTCGTCCCAGGCAGACAGATTTGGGATTCCCTTAGAATGACATCAGAAACTTAGCCAATTGTTGAAGTCAGTCATTTTCTACTCATAGTGTGGTATAATTCTGGTTGATGGTAGAACACTGTTCAGGTCTGGGGTCATACCTGCCTGGGCCACACTGTCCGAGAGTTCCATCACATCTCTTTTCATGTAGTTCAGGGAGGTATGTCTCAGGTCACTCACACCCACATGGACAATGACTGAGTCATATTTGTACTTGTTATGGAGTGACCTGAGTGCATGTGTTATGTGGCAGATCCTGGCACTGATAGACAACTGACTGTCACCTTTTCCTTGTTCAACCTAGTGAGTGGAACATCAGTGTGCCTCACAATTGAGTCTCATATGATTAGTACATTGAGCAAAGTGTTTTCCATTAAGGGCTTAGGTTGAGGGGCACACTGTGATGGTGAGATATATGTTCTGGGGTCGGTGTTGTGTTCTAGTGGTCGAGTGCATTTCTGTCTTTGGGCTCTCTGTTGTTTGGGTAAATCTTTACTGACAGCCTCTGCGAAAATGGGGTGTATGGTTTGTGTTTCTATGTGTGGGTTGTGATGGTTGGTGATTTGGAAGGCTATGTGTTCTATGTAGTGAGTTGCAGATGTTGACCTTCTCCTCTTGACCAGCTTGTCCAGTCATGGTTGGAGTGTGTACTGCTTTCAGTTTGCTGATATAAGTGCGTCTCTCACATGTATGAGTGTTGGGAGGTAAGAGTAGAGGGTGATCTTTGAACAGTAGACAGTTGCCACACTGTCTCAGCATGCCCAGGTGCACCAGGTTAGCAGAAGAAAGCAAAGGAAATTGTCCTACAATCATAGCAGGAGGGGTGGTCATAACTAATAAGTACTGGTACTGTTACTACTTAGGAACAGCTAGTGCTGATAGCACCTAAGTGTGCTACAATAACTGCTACAAAAGCCTGTGAAAGTGCTAGCCAGTTAAGCTAATTAAAGGGTAAGAAGTAAAAGAACAAGCATGTTCTAAGGGAAAAATTGAAGAGCAGACTTTCTGCCTGTGGTAATAGTTTACCTCAGCTGAGTGCTGCTGTGCAGTGTGCAAACCCATGCAAACATGGACTTTTATACCAGAAAGTTGAAAGGGATGGAAAAACTGCCCAAATGACCAATAATCTATAGTTTCTGTGCCAGAAACCACTCCTCGTGTGGTAGATAGGCTACCTAGTGCTTACTACTCCCACTGATAAGCTAGAAGGCATTCCTCTAACACAGAAAGTCTGGAAGGCTCAGAAACTTGCAAAACAGTCCTGGATACAGCAAATCTGTATCTGGACTAGACTAGTTACAAGAAAGGTGGAAAACAAGTTTAGAACATTTTTTTGCAGAAAAGCAGTTAAAAAGGTAGCAAAAACACTTTAAATGCAGTACAAGCTAGCACATTTGAGTGTGTAGCAATATTAAGACAAATACAGTTTAAATAAATGCAGATAAATTAAAAATTACAAAAAAAGGTGCAGATAGCAGTAAATTATGAAAAAATCAAAATGGAGGCACCTAGAGTATCTTTATCTCCTTCCTGTTGCTCTTGAAGTCTGCAGGATGCCAAAAGTAGACTCACAGAGCTTAAACAAGTGCAAACCCATGCACATGTGCTTTTAAACTAAAAAGTTGAAAGATACAGAAAAACTGCCTAATCGGCCAATGAACTACAACATCTGTGCCAGAAACCACTCCTTTGTGGTAGATAGGCTGCCTAGTGCTTACCACTCCCACTGATAAGCTAGAAGGCTTGCTTCCAACACAGAAAGGCCTGAGGGGCTCAGAAACTTACAAAACAGTCCTGGATACAATAAATCTGTATCTGGACTAGAGTGGTTACAGGAAAGACAGGAAACAAGCTTAGAACTTTTTTGTTTGTTTTTCTGTTTTTTTGTTTTGCAGAAAAGCAGTTAAAAGAGTAGCAAAAACACTTTAAATGCAGTACAAGATAGCACACTTGAGTGTGTAGCAATATTAAAGCAAATACAGTTTAAATAAATGCAGATAAATTAAGAATTCCTAATGTTTACATTGCAATGGCCAGCTCAGTTCACTATATACATTCGTGTAACCTTTCTTTTGACACTGGTTCTCTGGCAATCAAGTCAATTTACTTGAACCATCAGGTTGACTTTGACAATGGACATTACTTCTATGTCACAGTCAAATATCTTGTCTTTACATTCTTTAAGGTTTCTCAGGACAAGGTGTCAGTTATGTGCATCTCTTTGTCATCTTTGTATAGAGCATTCAAGTTTAATCTCTAATGACAACATTTTCTGTAAGTGTAATGATACTTTATGTAGAGGCTTATAAAAAATGTTTTGGAGCAGTTTCTGATCAGTCTCCATGAAAATCTGCTTTACATAGATGTAATCACAAAACTTGTTACAACCATGGACAATAGCCAAAACAATATTTCTATTTCAGCATATCTTTTCTGACACTCAAATAAATTCTCTGGAACCATAAGCATTTTGTTGACTTTGCTGCAATGCCACTTCTCTGATACCCGATTAACTAGCATCAACCCACATTACAGCTGGTAACGTTAGATCACAGTAACACAGAGTGACAGGCTCAGTCACAAGCTTTCTCAAGATTGAGAGATATTTTTTTTGTGTGTGTCCCAGATTCCAATTGCATAAATATCCTTTTCAAATAAATCCTCTAATGACTTGGGCAACTCTGCAAAATTAGCCATGAACTTTGACAAGTACTGCATCACACACCTAAGGGTCTGCACAATGATCATTCCATATGCACAGCAGCTTTCAGTTTTCAGGGTCTGTTTAATGTTCCATGTATATTATGAAAACCTCAAATGAATGGCATTTATATTTATTTAGTGTCAGTTTGTAAGATGCTGTCCGGTTCGATTCTCAGCTAGAGTGTCTTCTGCGTGGAGTCATGTGTGAATGGGCGTACCTTTGTTGAAGGTTGTGCATCAGGCCTGGCAAGCCGGTACGTAAAAATCAACTGCCAATCATTAGCGGACCAGAGTTCCGCTGTGGTGACCCCTAACCGGGAAAAGCCGAAAGACACAAACAAGTGTCAGTTTATTTTGCCTCAGTCAATCAACTAGCTATTTTAGCCTCATATGATGCTACTCTTTTAATTTACTCCAAAATAATATGTCATCACTGATGTTTACACCTTACAGACCCTCAATGATTAGTGATACACCTCTCTGAAATATATTTGATGCAAATATAATCTCAAATGGCAGTATCAGGAATTTATAATCTCGAAGATTCTCAACTGGATAAAGTACTACGACAGCACTTTGGTTCCTAACTAATGATATCCTACTAAATTCTAATAGTGGCCTCCTTACAGGTACCCTATTTATAGACCTGACAAAGGCATTTTACCTCATTGACCAGTCTCTCCTCCAAAACAAACTATCTGAAATTAGTACCAGTCCAGACGCTACTCCCAGGTTTACAAAATTCCTTATTGACAGGGACTTCAGAGTTAAATGTAGGATCCTTCTAATCAGACTCTCCATCTGTTATTCCACCAAGACCAAAACTATGCTTTTTGGAACTCGACAAAAATTCATCAATCACCTGACTCTTTAACTGTCTCTGACCTACAAAATCATTCCATAGAGACACCTTCCACTGTCAAATATGTAGGACTATTGCTTGATCAGTCACTAAACTTCCATTTTAATGTAAAAAAAGTAAGAGACAAAATAACCTCCCACTTCTTCTAAGCCAAAAAGATCCCCTCTTTTATATCTCAACCAGCTAGATAAGCCATTTGCAAAGTAGTTCTCATTTCTCAACTTAAATATGTGTTTCAAATTTTTGCTTCTGCCTCCAAAAAAACATTGCTATACTCCAGGATATATCAAATAGCATATGTCGATTCATTACAAACTCACCTCTCTGTGAGCATCACTCTATCACCTCAGAAAAAGCAACATGACTACCTATAAAATAAAGATATAACTTAATTTTAGGATCCCGACTAATCCAACTACACACTGTTGCTCCCGTTGCAGCAGGACTTCAGAAAATTGCCTCCTCATACAACCTGAGACACTACTCACAAGCCAAATCAACTTTCATTACCCGTAGAACTTACCTCCTCAGCACTGCACATGTTTTTTTTCTCTCAGGCACCTACTCTTTGGCCAGCTCTCTTCATTGACATTAAGGAAATCAACAATTGCTCCAAATTCCGAATTCAGTTCAAAAAGCACTTCGCCCACATCAAATGCTACTACTTCAACATAAGATATATCACCTAACATATCTCCTTTCTAAGCCTCTTCTTCTGTCTCAAGATTCACTGAAGAGCGGCACACTTTAGATACTAATGCATATATTGTACATTGGACTCTGCTTGATTGTACATTGTACTCTGTTCAGTGGAATGTATAAACACATTTTTTTCAGTGTAATTAGTGTGAACTGTTCTGTTATTGCTTATGTTTTTGTATTTTGTGTTTATGGAATTAATTAAATTAATACAGATTTGAGCTATCAAGATCAAATCTGATTTATGGGTGGAGCCTGAATGGCCAACTGTTAGCAGCAATTTTTTGAGCTCCACAAAACTATACTAGAATACAGGAAAATACTCGTTCTATTTAATAAAAACAAAACAAAAAACATTTAAGTGTCCTCTAAATTATAAATATACCAACTTTGAAGTGGATTCATCAAGATTTTCCTGTAAAAATATCCTGTAGATTATTTAATCTGTGTGGAAATGAACAGCACAAAGAATTCCCATTTTGAGTCTTCATTGAAAAAGGAAATTCAACTGATGTCAGCTACTCTTTATGAACTATCTCTGAAAATGGATAGAGTCACAGACAACTTAGATAACCTCAAAGAAAATTGCCAAAAACAAACTGATGTCCTTAAGGAAATGTTACAACAACAAACTAAAATAATGGACATTGAAACGTCACTTACTGACATTGATGGGAGACTGAAGGAAGAAGAGAATCAGTGTGGATTTCTCTTACAGCAAAACAACTGGTTAATCAACAAAATAGATGACCTGCAGAACAGAGAAAGGAGAACAAACATAAAACGTTTTGCATTCCCTGAAAAATCAAAAGGCGAGGACATTGTTTTATTCTTAAATTCTTGGCTTCTTGAAATACTAGACTTCAAGAAGGTCTGTCAAATGGAATTGAGAGGGTACATAGAGCCATAGGAAAATCAATTCCTTCCTCACCTAATGCACCTCCTAGATCTATAGTAGTTAAACTTCTATCATATTTGGATAAAGATATTATATTTAAGTCAGCATGGAGAAAGAGTCTGTTAACATGCAAGCAAAATCAAATAAGATTTGATGATGACTATTCGTCAAGGGTGTTAGAACTAAGGAAAAACACCTGGCCACTTGTGAGCCTTCTTAAACAAAATAAAATAAAAAATCAACTTGTTTATCCAGCAAAAATCAAAATTTTCTACTCAAATGACATGAGAAGTTTTAACAACCTTGAGGAAGCAACTTAATTCATCAAAAACAATAATATAATCACTATTCCAGAAGAAATGGACTGGGCAACATCCTCTACTTTGAAAAGATCTTCTGAAAAAAATAATTGGTCTGATGTGAGGAAGTAGAAACAAAAAACTGAGCTTAAAAATATAGATGACACCAAAACTCTCAAAGCTTCAACTAAGGCACAAGTTTTCTTAACTAAAAATGACAAAAAAGTATGTATATTTAATCTATTCTCTTCTCCATACTGAATTCACAAACCTGCTTTCATCTGTTTTTCTGTATACATTGATAACATAAGATATTTATTAATACTACTTAATAGAGATTTACTTTTAACTGCAATCTTCTTTTAAGTAGCTTATTAGTGTGTTAGTAGTCATTGCTATGCAGACTCTTTAACTTATTTCAAATTACTAGTTCATGTAGTTCAGCAGGGGCTTTTACTGTTTGAATTTGGATGGGTCATATACTTGAACTGAATATGATGTGTATTTGGGAGGGATTTTTTTGTTTGATGGTTTATGGTAAAATGTTGTTCGTGCTTTTTGCTTAATATCATTTCATTAGAGTTTTGTCTATTAGGTAAAAAAAAGAACTCCGTTTAGTTAATGGAATGCATGGAAAGCCATTTTTTGTCAATCTCTTGACTGCGAGTGTCCATGTGCTTATTTTAGTGCCTTTCCTCCTCGTAGATTAAATCTGTGTTGCTTTTCTGTGATTCACCTAGTAAGCCCGTCAGAACATACACTACCTTATGCTATATAAAATAATAACACTAAACATAATTATGAATGTTTGCGTACTTTGATTTTCACCTTGATATGTTCTGAAGAGTTAAATTCAATAATCCATAGTTCTTGCCACATATATGTTAGTTCCCTTTGATCTCTTATACTTTAATTCATTTAGAAATAAATAAGTATATCAGCTTTTTGTTAGGAGGCCATGGATGACTATAATTAGTCGCAGGGAGCGCGTTGGTACGTGCACACGCATTTCCTTGTTTGCAGCTTCCTTCTGAGGAAAAGGAAGAGGACAGGAACAAGAAATTAAATGAAGAGTATGTCAAAAGGGTCTATAATAGATGAACAAAAGTTCATCTTAGCGAACGCACACATGAGTGAATATTGCGGAACTCGAAACCGCAATTGCGAGATTGTGGTACAGTGAAGATGGGAATATTTGCCCTTTCCTCACTGTAGTGCGATCTCGGAGTTGGAATATATATTTGGGGGGGGCGCATTGCAGTTTCGAGTACCTGGATATTCGCTCATGGGAGCGTTCGCTAAGATGAACTTTCGTTCATCTAATATAGACCCTGTCAAAAGGGACACATCACACCGATTTCTTTTTAGGATGTGCGAATCCCTTTGTATTCCTTTAGAGACTGGTATGTTATGGCTTTTTTGATTATTCTTGGAGCCTTTTGCTGATGTTCTTCTGTTTTGTCCAGTTTATGGCTCGTTATGAAATGTTGGTTTTATAGGCATTTGTTGGTGTTTTTTTTTTTTGTTAAGCAGTATTTCTTTAGTTAGTTAGATTTAGTCATACAGTTAAATAGTCAGTGTTTGTTAATACTTTCGGCCTGGAATAAACTACTGGTGTGTCACTGATGACGTGGCATTGGTATTTAGGCTAGAACACATATGATTTTAAGAAAATTGTGGACATATTTCAGATATTATCTGGGGAAAAAAAATAGTTAATCTAATTTACATAAGGAAATCACCAGGCACTACTATAATGGAACTGCAAATGTTTATTGCAATGATTACAGTTTAAATATATACAGTTATAATAAAACTGATATGCTTTAACAAATGAAAAGGGGCATTTCCATTCCAATTTTATGAAATACATAAAAAGAAATAACTAGGATAGATCACAGTGGCAATCTGCAAAGGTATAAGATGATATGGGTACACACCTGGCACTGTTTGGTGCCTGAAAGGTAAAGGCAAAATATATGTTGGTTGTTCAGTATGTCTATAATGTTGATAATTGTTTAAGAAGCCATAATGAAATCAGTTAAAACATTACCTGCATATTAATGGAAATAACAATAAACTAGTGTAGTTCTTTACTAAGCATCTGTGGAGAAAACAGGAAAGATCTTCAGGTAGAAACGTAATAAAGGCTTTTTTTTTTCTTTTTCTGCTCGATATTTGTAGTTGACAACAGTGCTGATTGAGGATTGCCCAGAGATTTCAGTGGCCCCAGTAAAAGTTCTATAAAGCAAATATGGGTTTTAAAGAACTGTAACTATACTTAAACAGTCAAAGTACTCAAAAAAAAAGGGGAAAAAGAAAAGAAAGGGTGAGGGAGGAAAGAAAAATTCAGTTTTTAGAATGAAATGTTAAGTTTTACATTCATGTCTCATCCAGTGCAGTTGTTTGTCTTTTCGGCTTTTCCCGGTTAGGTGTCGCCACAGCAGAACTCCAGTCTGCTAATAATTGGCAGTCAATTTTTATGCTGCCGAATTGCCAGCCTGATGCCCAACCTTCAGTGAAGGCACGCACATTTACGCATGTCTTTCGGAGGCCACTCGACCAGCGGAGGACATGCAGACTCCACATAGAAGACACTCCAGCCAAGAATCGAACAGGAGAACCTCTTGCTGTGAGGTAACAATGCTACCGCTGTACCACCGTGGATCATGTCTCATCCAGTGCAGTAATGATTTCTTTCTTTGGAGCTATTAATACACTATTGTTGGTTAGCTTTTTACGTTAGAGCAAAATTTCAAAAATGTCCTTGGTTTCTATTTTAGTCTTCATGTTCGAGCTCTTGTTTGTTAGACAAGGGTATAGCTATTGAGTATGGAAGGTCCCAATCACTCCCAGTCATTGTACTTCAGTCACATACTCTCTCATGGTACCACACCTATGGATCAACTCATCCTTGTACCCTCTTCCCACATACACATGTAAGCACACACATGAATGATGTCAGTGTAATATTTTGAATTAAAATATTATTCTGGATGTGAATTAATAGGGGTGTAAATTAAGAAAGTTGAATACTCGACAATATGAGATGTCTTCTTGAGTCTGAAGTGGGTGAATTGTATGTATGTAGACTGGCCTAGTTGCCTGGGTAATGGTTATTTCAGCTATAAGGAAAAAAGGTCTATCAAAAACTTGATTAAAATATTTTAGGTGCATATTAAGTATAGAAGGTATTGATGACTTTACTCTGATTACGAGTAGAAAATGGATATAGCCAGTCTGAACTCTTGGTTTTTCTGAGTGACTCTCCCAAAAGCCATTTCTCATAAATGATTAAGGTTTTGGAAATTGGGAGACAGGTTACAAGACTCGTAATCTTGATTCTTTGGATAGCATAACTAATAACTATGTTGCTTATTTAGATTACCCCTTGATCACTACAAGTAACATTCTTATAAGCTTTTGTAAAGAATTATGACACTTTACCCAGCACACTTTCCACACTTAACTAAACTGGCTGTTGATTTGTGTGGTAACTCTAAACTGTGTTACCTTTTTTTCATATTTCCTTTAATATTTGCAAATTTAACTTTAATAGTTGGACATTTATTGGCAGCTTCACTCCCTTTTAGCTGTATTTGTAATATCATTCATACATGACCAATTGTTATGTTTAAAAGAGTTTTGGGCAAACTGTTATTTGCTGGACAAAGGGAATAATTGTAGTCTCATCTGATTTTTACAGCTTGTCCACATTTTGGAACTTTGGATCATTGCTTATAGTACAGCAAATGTGCTTCTTTGTTCTTCCTGATATGTATTAAAGATCCCAAGGTGGTACTCTGTCATTCATATTGTTAGTGCACTCTTTGTGGTTTAGAATACAGAATTGTAATAGATGCAACCTTTCTAAGAATCTACAATACAGCCTTTCTGTACTCACTAACATAATGTAACTTTGTACGTAGATGAGCAATAGGATAAAATTTAAGTGAACCAAGCTTTCGTTTCATCTCCACATCAGTCACTAATTAAACAAGTTAATATCATATTTATTAGAGTAACTGGACTCTTAAATGTTAATTTAATTGTAAAGTATGGAAAATGTCTCTGTAAACAGTTCTGTACTATTAATATATCTATGTACAATTGATTATAACCAGAATATTAGATTGGTAAAGAAATAGAATATAATTTCTTCTGCAATGCTATTATTATCACTCATAATGTTATAAATGCTCATTAAATAAATAAGGAAACTCTTACAGAGAAAGGAACCATCTAACTCTTTAAAAGAACTACTATTATTGTCTTATGCTTCAGTTACTATACTACTCATTCAAATTCCTCAGGTGTTCTGAAATTGTTATTTATTGCTATAAGGAATTCTCTATTTTGTAATTTGTATCTTTAATGATTAATGTAGTTACATAATTTCATTAGACATAGGGAATTAAACATGTATATACGAGAAACTATAGTCATTTCCTTTCTGAATTATTAATTAATATTAACTAATCTGTTAATTCACTTTAATAAATGTTATTACTTCCTTTGGCAATATTACATCTCCTGGAATTTCAATTTGGAGCTCAAGTACAAATATATTTCTTTATTTTGTGTTAATTATGCAAGATAATCTGATTGAACATTACTATTCTTTTGGATTAGGAGTGTATTTCACTCTATGTTATTAATTTGTTAATTGTTTGGTTATATATATTTAACTACTTTTTACCATTTTTTCTCTTTTCTATTGGCTTAAATTTAGTTCTTACTTTGATCATATATTAGGAAGAGTTAACCTGATTATATTGTACAAAATTAATAGAAAAGTTGTGCATCCTTTCAGAATCAAACTCTGTCTCAAACTATAAATACTTCATGAACAAAGTAAATTAGATGGACTTAACCTTACTTTCTCTAAATGTTAATGGATTAAAAAATCCAAGGAAAAGATCTAATCTACTATGATAGTTAAAATTAAGTAAAGTGCAAGGTGTATTTATTCTGGAGTCTCATTTTAAAACAAATGATAAACACAGTTGGAGTCCAACTGAATATATAAAACTATTTCACTCTTCATATAAGAAAAAAAAAACAGAAGAGTTTTAATACTTTGGAGGAAAAATGTCACTATTCCACAAATTATTTATAATTATGAAGACACAAGGACTTATAGCAATTGTAATAATAAGATTTAACAACAAAATTTGGACAATGGATAATACATACTGGTTTCCTGGCATAGGAATGAGAACAGTTAGAAAATACATAGACTTCATTAACAAAGTTTATAAAGGCAACCCGATAATTGGAGGGGACTTTAATTGTATTTTAGATAGCTCAGAGACCACTAATAAAATACATCTTCATCTTACTTCTATAGGGAAAGCTCTTAAAAAATGGAGTGAAAATTTAAACGTAATCAATACTTATAGATATAAAGAGAATAACTCATTACTGTTTTCTCATAGTGATTACAGGTTTGACACCCAAACTAGAATTGACAAAATTTATATATCTCAAGATTTGAATATGAAAATAATTAATTTTTCCATAACCCCTTGCTCTCTATCAGATCACAAATCACTTATCCGCAATGTCAATTGGATTTTAAGAGACTAACCTTTACAACAGGAACCCTGGCTTATATCACTAAAATAAAATAATTCAAACCATGGCTAGACTCTGAAATACAATACTTCTTAGATACCAACCAGTCCGAATAAACAAATTCAGTAATATTATGGGATACTTTGAAGACCTACCTATATGGTAAAATTCCGTCATGGTTTAAAAATAAAACAAAAGAACAGGAATCAGAACTACATAATATTCAAAAACAAATCATAAATACTAGTAATAATGAATCAAAAGATTTACTCATAAAGAAAAAAAAAATGAGGAGTTAAATAAAATATAATGAAATGTTAACTCATAAAACTAATCTGGCACTAGAAAAATTAAAACTTAACTCATATTCAGTGTCACCAAAACATATCCACAATCTAGTAATGAGAGTTAAAAGACAAACTATTGAAAATAATATCACAAAAATCATTTTTGAAGGGAAAAATAGCAAAATAGTTTCAGATATTAGTGGACATTCTTGAAGCTTTAAAGTATCACTACACTGATCATCAGACAAATGATAATTCACATATCAATTCTTTGGATTTATATATAAATTTATTTAAAATAAAAAAAAAACTGAAAAAATAAATTAGATATTCAAAAACAAATCTCCCTCAAGGAAATAGTTGATAAAATTAAAGAAAGCAAAAACAATAAAGCTCCTGGAATTGATGGAATTATAATTGAATTATATAAGATATTCCCATCTTCAGCTATTTCAATTTATCATAAAACCCTAAATGAAATACAAACGCAAAATATAATACCACCTTCATGGAGATACACATTAATTACCCCATTATAAAGGAAAATAAATATCCGAAACAATGCAGTTCGTATAGACCAATTTCACTACTTAATAATGATTATAAAATTTTCATGTCTATTCTAGTTAATAGAATCAAAAAATCTTTAATACACATTATAAATGAAGATCAGACAGGATTTACTTATAATAGGCATACCTGTGACAATATTAAAATAATTTTAACTGTTATAGACATCTTAAACAGAGATAACTGAGGAGCCTTTTAATTGCATTACACAACAAAAAAGCTTTTGATACACTAAAATGGGATTATCTTTTTAAAGCTCTAGAAATTTTTGAATTTCCTCCTCACTTCATATCTTTGATAAAAATATATATATAAATAATCTTGCTTATGTAAAACTTGGTCCTTTTACCTCAGAAGCCATTGAAATCTCCAAAGGTACAAAACAAGGTTGTCCTATGTCCCCCATTTTATTTGCTCTAGCAATAGAATTATTTGCAACTGTAATATGCTTTGATACAAAATAAAAGGAATTAATATACATGGTCAATTTAGTTAAAAAAACATGCTTTTTGCAGACAATATACTCCTCACCTTGAGTGTCTCTGAGGGTTCTCTACAGGAATTAGATATACAAGCAGAAAATTTTTATCATAATTCAGGTCTACATATTAGTGATACAAAATCCAATTATATGTTATTGAATAAAACACATAACACCGTTTTAAACTCATACCATATAATTGGTGAACAGGTTGCCTCTATAAATTATTTAGGGATTTTTACTGCGGTGGTGGTGCTGCGGTAGCATTGTCGCCTCATAGCAAGGTTCGATTCTCAGCAAGAGCGTCTTCTGTGTGGAGGCATACGTGAATGGGGCGTGCCTTAGTTGAAGGTTGCGCATCAGGGCTGGTAATCCGGTACGTAAAAATTCACTACCAATCATTAGCGGACCAGAGTTCCACTGTGGCGATCCCTAACCGGGAAGAACCGAAAGACACAAACAATGTGAAAATATTGTTACAACTTTAACTACAAACTGCAAAAATATTTTAGTTATTTTAAAATTAATAACAGAAAAATAAAATAGAATGCACTTAAAATTCGAGGATAGATTGCAATTAATAAAGATGATACTACTTCCAAAAATAAATTACATAGCATAAGCTATTCCCATGATACCAAATAAAAAGATTTTAATGGAGATCAAGAAAATTCTATTAAACTTTCTCTGGTTTCCAAAGAGGAACAGGATAGCCTTCTGTCATCACATTAGACCTTGGGAATTTGGAGGAATTAAATTCCTGGATTTAGAAACATATATTAAGACCTCAATTTTGAAAATAGTTATTAATTGGATAGGTCCTAACTTCTGCTTGCAAATCACTTCATACTATCATTTTCTTAAATAAAAATAAATTAGCAAAAAAAAATCCTGTTAAATTATCAAATTAATGCATTTTGGTATATACTATGTGTTAACCTACAATACAATGAGGTGAAACCCACCAATCTAAACTATGTAAATTAAATTTACAATTTATTTAGCTCTTTTATTAATTCCAATATGGATATAAAATTATGGTGGGAGTTGCTACTTCCCTTTAATACTACAAAAAATTTCTTCAGCAAAATCCATAAAAGTATTCTTACTAATTGCAAATTAAAAAAACTTCACTTGCTGGGAGCACTGTATAAAGAGCCATTTGGTACTAGACATTCAACAAATAAAAAATGCATTTGATATTCCAAACACAGACTGGCTAGTACTTCAAAGTATCTTATCTTATGCACAAGATCTATGCAGAATAATTAATAATTCATCCTTTAAAATTAAATCTAAACTTGTAATTTACATACAGGAAGCGATATATAACAATTATAATTAGATAAATTTAATATCAAATTTGTAAAAAAATTTAATAAATTATAAAGTTATACTTAAACAAAATTATTGGGATTTTATCACTAAAGGGCAGACAATTAATTTATCAATTGAAAGTAAAATTAATTTTCTGTACTCTACTAAATTAACTTCTAACTTACAAGTCTGGAAGATTTTCACATGAAAATTTCTGCAGAGAGCTTTTTAAGATAGTTAAAATTAATTCTTCCAAAGATATTATATGTTGGAAATGTTCATTAAGTTGTGAAGCTCACATAATAACATTAAAAAAATTTGGGAAGAGATTAGTAAATTCCTTCAAACCATCTTTACAGATACTTTTGCATTAACTAAATCTTTGATTCTGTTGAATGTTAATGAAAAAAACAGAAATGAGTAAGAATAGTTGATATCTTCTCTGGGCTATACTAGCAGTTGATAAAATGTGTATTACAAGAAAAAAGAAATCCTCCTCAGAACCTACTATAGAAGACTTTTTGATTTTATTGGAAGAAACAGCGCTATTGGAAATAAATGTCAAGGAAGTAAGAATCTTTCCTAAAACATGGATCAAGAAACCTTAGAAGAAAATTATTTCTCTTATTGAAACACTAAATCACAATCTCTTCTGAAGTAGAAGAGAGAGAAATAGAAATACCTGTTAATGCATAACTCAAATTTCTTCAATTGTTCTTCCTTCTTTATTTTAGCCAATTGTAAATATTGTATATAGTAATTTATAATATGTTATTCATTAGATATAAGTATTATATTTATTGTTATTTCTGGAAATTAATAAAAATTTTTGAACTCCTCCCTGTGTTTGCGTGGGTTTCCTCCAGGTGCTCCGGTTTCCTCCCACATCCCAAAGACATGCTGTAGGTGGATTGGACATTCCAAATTGGCCCTAGGTGAGAGTGTGTGCATATGTGTGCCTTCTGTGGAAGGTTGGGCACCGGGCTGGCACCTCAGCATCGTAAAGCTCCACTGCCAATCCTGAGCGAACAGGTGATCCGCTGTGGTGACCCCTATCGGGAAAAAGCCGAAAGAAGAAGAAGAAGAAGAAGAAAAATTGTTTGAACAAAGAAAAGATCAAATCTGATTTGTCAGAAGCCCTGTTAGTACTAAGTACTGACCAAAACTTAGTTCTACTTGTAATGGAAACAGATTGTACAACAGTCTTTATTTGGTAGCATTCCCTCAGATTAGTTTTGTTCAAGTAATATGGATGAATACATATTTTGATTTTTTATGGATTTACAGCTGTCACTATAGTGTTCAGCCACTCACTGATTTCCACCATTCATTTAAATTCCTGTTCAATTTTCTGTGTCAAAGCTACAGGAATCTTTCTGGAGCACAAATAACTGGTGAAATGTCTGTATTAATTATGCTACACTAACCCAGATTGCTCCTAATCCCTTTAAATAAATCAGGTATTGCCCAAAAGTATCAAACGGAAGATCAAAGTTCACATTGTTAATTGCATTGAGCCTTTCACAGCAGCTGTTACTGAATTCTGCTTTTTTGACTTCTTAGTATATGCAACAAGAATGTATTAGTCAGCCATTTGATGAATCTGTTAGATATTGCCTTTACATCTGTCTGACTTATTCCCATACAAATATGCAAAGTAAATGCTTCATAAACACAAGAGAGGTTCCTGCTGTGAGTCATTTAGTGTGTGAGTGATTGTCCTAACTGTTTGCAGATACTGTCCTCTAGTGCCAGGCAACTTTATCTTCGTATTGAGTGTTTATTTGTTTAAGTTATACACAAGTGCTTAGAAGTCAAGAAGTTGGTTGTTGTACTGACACAACTTGAAATAAACAACACATAGCTTTTTCTGACCTAAAGTGCTTTTTCTGACCTACAATTGTTACTTGATGGCCAGAATAAGATAATAACATCACTTTAAACTCATGTACAATGTATATCAAGATGAAATGTCTTAATTAGTTATCAGGATGTTACAGCAGCTATCGAGTATCAATACAGTATTTTACTCTTAAAGGGCTATTTGTCCAGTAAGTTTAAGTGTCAGATTTTTTTAACTCAGTGAAAAATTAACAGATATATTTTTTCTCCATTCACTTGAAAAAATTTTCTCTGACTTTCTCTGTTCCTATTACAGTTGCACATTTAAAAACATGGTGAGACATCCCAGATTATTGCATTCTTTATTTTCTGATGGCAAGGCTTTACCTTAAACAGATAACATCTTGATAAACTTGGTGCCAGCTCAACCGAATGTCTTTTATTTTTTACTATTTCTGTTTTAACTATTATAGTGTTAACACATTTCTGATTTTTTTTTATGAGGATCAGTTGTCTGTGACAAATAAAGGCTTGTTGCTTTGGAACACTACTTGGATTTTATGATTTTTGGAAATTATTGGGACTGAGCTCATCAACAACATTGTAAGACCACTAATTTCTTTGTTTTTTTTATCTTTTTTCTTAACACTCATGGTGGTGAGGTTGGAACTAGACAGATTCCCGTGCTTGTTCATTTTTTTTATTTTAACCGTGTCAACATCACCAAGTACTGTGCAGGTAGTTGTACCTCCATAAGGGTTGAAAGATTTTTCACATTAAGCAAATTTATTCTGTTTAGTTTTTGATTGATGTTTATTTTATTTAACTTTATATATATATATATATATATATATATATATATATATATATATATATATATATATATATAAATATATTCAAATGTTCAACAAGCTTCTTTATTTGAAATCTGATTGATTCTGCTTCTCTGCACACATTCCCCATTCTCTCAAGGGTTAACACTGACAAAAGTTTGTTTCTGACTTCTAAATTATTTATGCCACAGATAAATCTATTTCTCATCCGTCTGTTATTCAGCTCTCTGCAGTCAGTCTTTATATTTATGCCTCAGTCCAATTGCCAAATTGTCAGTAGATTCTTGTGATCCTTGATATTTAGTGAAAAAAAATGACTAATATATGGAAGTTTCTTGTTAGCATTGCAAAATTGTTTACATGTCTTGTCACAACAGATAGATTAAAATGCTGCTCTTTAACATGATTAAATGTTTAAATAACTTTTGGAACTATATCCAGAAGAGTGAAGAATAGACACACCTTGCATCTTTTTCTTTTTTCCTGCTGTGAAAGATACAACACTGGAAAGATCACATTTCTATAACCACTGTTTGCAGTTATCATTCAAATTACCCTACTGAGTCAAAGTTGCTTATGAAGTAAGGGGAAGAATGAATGTTGTCCCTGTCCCCTTCAATAAACACACATCATACCAAATGACATTTGATGACATTTATTAAACTTCCATAAACATAACTTTATTAACCAATATTGTTTATTAATCACAACATAAATATCCATATAACTCTTAACTATGGCATTGTGGCCATGCTCACCTTACCTCTGCTCACTTATTTTACTTATGAAGCAGCAACTCACCATTCACGTCCTTTGCCACTTATTGAATTAAACATCCAGCCAAGTAAGCAGCATCCTTATCTCCACTTGCTTATTCTACTTATCAAGCAGAGTCCAACTGCTCACTTTCCTGTCCCATCTCATTGAAATGAATATCCAACACTAGAGAAAAAGAAGAGGGCATGATTGCCCCTCTTCTCCATCCACCAGTTTGACCAGGCTGTTCTCCCTCCCTCCTACCAAAGATTTCAACAGCCTACCCGCACATTAAAAAGGGTTAAGCCAAACATCATTTGGTGTACTCCTTCCTCACTAAACCAAACATGTAATGAGCATCAACGCATTTACTGACCAACAAGCCAGCCTCTGAATGACTTTAATGCATCCATAAAAAAAATGCCACATGAATTGTAGATCAAAAACCTCCAATTACCAATGTCAACCCTCACAACAAACCTAGCTTGTTAATAGCTGATGTATGCCAGTCTTCACACTATGAAATCTACCCTAACCCTTCAAACCAATGAACCACCAACCAAGATTTAGTAAGTTTACATGGCCTTGTCATCTGTGCAACTATACAAACAGCTAAATCCTCCTTGACCAACTGAACTGCCTAACCTTATTCCCAAGCCTGACAAATACTAAATCTTTCCCATCAAACTCCTTCACACAAGCAACTGCAACACAAATTTAACCAGTCTGGCAATGCCATGCCCTAACCCTTCCTTATAAGAAGTGCCCCATACTCCTGCAGGAAGCCTTTAATCCAAAGGCAATCTGACACATGTTGTCTAGCAGCACAAATAACACCAACCATAGCACTGGCATATTAAACAAATGAAAATGGACCCTAATCCCCAACTCCCACTAAACCTCCTATACCAAATTAAATTGAAACTCAAAATATTCAACATCCCCCAAATTGTCCTTCCTGCCATCTAACAAACCACAAACCAATCCCATCAAATTATGCCCCCAACCCAACACCTCCTGCCACATTTGTAAACAAATGCAAATCCCCATGAACAACCCTTTTCATCTGCCAAAAGGCCATAACTCCAAAATGCTCCAAAATTCACCACAATGGTAACATAATACACCAGCTTATTAACCCTCATGCAAAATGGCCAGAGTAAACTACCAGCATGCAACCTCGGGAGCCCAATAAGCTAAACAACATCTTTAATCCACTGCTTGTCCTTGACTTTCCCTACAAAGCTTTCCTTTCCATATGTTATCATTGCATCTGATGAGGAATTAAAACATGGCCTACATATTCAAGGAATCCCAAAACAATGCCCTGCTTAAGCCTTCTAAATTCTACGTAGCCAATGAAGCACCCAGTTCCTCAAAATATCCTCAAAACACCCACATACCTACAATGCTCCACCAAGCCTTATCTACTCTTAAAATTGTAGCTATACTGAACCTTAGTATCAGCCCAAAGCATAAGTCAAATGGTACATGTGTTACTTGCTTTAAAGACCTCAACCTGGTATGTAACATTAGTAGAACCTGCTTGAGGGACAGATTTGTCTCCCAGAAGAAACCACACCTTTGGAATAAACTCCTACTTCAAGTCAAATAGAACATCTCATTGTCCCTCTTCAAACACAGTTTGAACAACTGGATGGGTAACCTTAAATTCACCCCAAGGGTTCCACCTATCTTCCTCTTGGACAAGAGGAATAGGTGCTGTATGTGAAAATAAGAGTTGAACTTGGCAACCTTGTAAGAGGCCTAGAGCCATTACCCTAGTAACTTCCTATGATCCTATGATTATTGTGACTCCACCCCACCTGTGTGAACCCAGACTCCCCATAAACAATCCCCAACCCTACTTTACCCTGCCCCCAACATACCTCCTCACTTGTCCCCACACTACTCCAAATTGCACAAACTCTGACAAGCCTTTATGAGCACCGTAAAATTAAGGTTACCTTCAAATTCATTGTGTGTCACTCCAGCAACCGGAGCATCCACCCCAGCAGAATCCATTACCTTTCAAATCCACATCCTTCAGGTTGCTGCTCACTCTGTGACCTCATTGTGCAGCACTCTAGTGACATGGTTATCCACTGCAACAGCACCCATCACATTTCAAGCCCACGTCCTTCAGGTTACCAACCAATACACACTCTGCATTTTCCTACCTGCCACAGAAAGAAAACTGTAAATCATCTGCTCACACACAAAGCAAAACTTCTTAATGACAACCTTCCCCATCTGATGAAAGTTCATCCTCCTCAAAGCTCTACATCTAAAAAGTTCCTCATACATTATGAATTAACTGATATCAATGATAAATATAACTGAATCATTGTTTCTTAAAAGGTCTAGTCTATAAATAAAATTATCATAATTTAATCATCCTAGGAGCATCCTAGCTAATGTTGTTAGTGAGCCATTGGAAAGTGCTCCACCATTCACCCCTTTGAACCACATAAGTGGCAGAGCTCCTCATCACAGAGATGAAGGAAAGGCTATAATCAGGGTAAAGAAAATTAAACCAGTCCACACTTCTGCCAACACAGATAAATTACATAGCCTGCAAAACCATCTGTGATTCCCGTGCCCTGGCCCAACAATCAAGGAGCCTCAATCCTCACCACTAACACCAGAGAAGGTGTCTCCTATATGAGGAAAAGATAAATACACACAGTAAAGTGCAATTTCCCTTTAGAGCACACAGAGATCAGAGTCAGTCCGGGGCTGGTTGCTCCCTTGCTCTCCCTAATAAGACTCCCTAATGGCACAGCTATAGGGTCCAGATCTCAACCAGCTGGGCTACCTAAAATCTCCAGCACCCTCTCTGTTCAACCAGTGATTCATGTCCCTGCCCAAGTAGCTGACACACACACACTTTGTGAGTTTATACAACCACACAGACAGTCCTGGGAAAGGCTGGCACAGGTTCTCCAGCTGTGCCCCTATTACCCAGACTATACTGTAATACCACATGCCACCACCCAGCTAATATTTATCAGCTACTCAAAGGCCCTTAAAAGGGTGTCCAATTATTACTGTGCAATATTATTATCCAATTGGTAGTTGTGACTAAACAGTCAAGGCTTATTTAGAGTGACTTGGACAGTAAACTCTATAAATATGCAATATACTCTAGAGCTTAAATTATCTCTACACAAAACAGCCACAGATGAAAGGTTTTAAAATATTTAATAATAAATAATTAAAACCAGAAGACAATACTTTCTACTACACAGTGCTAGTCAAGAGTTCAGAGATCACACATAAATACTTAAAATAAATAAGTAGTACAGTTCTGACATTACAGAAAACACTTAGTCTAATCTTTCTAGTTCCTAGGTAGTTCTAAAAGAAAACACAAGTCTAAGATAACTTACATATGAGCAAGACAGGATAGTCAAGACAAAAATGCTTAATGCCTTCTGATTCTCTCTGTTTAAATAGTTATTACAGTCCTGATTCCCATTACATCATCATTTGTTTACTCTTTTCTGGTGTTCCCAGGCTGACATAAACTGCATTTACATTCTTTTACACCTAGACAGAAACCAGAGCAATAAAGGACATTCCGTATGTAAATTCTAGTCATTAACTTTAGCCTTAAAACAATAAGCAGGAAACCTTCATCTAGCCTGGCCAGAGCCAAATTGTAAACAACAAAGACAGTCATGAAATAATTTCAATTTCAAGGGACAGACAAGAAATGCTTGACTTAGCTTTCTTTACAGCAGAGGGCAATGTTGCTACACTGTTTTAAGTTCAACCTTTCACAGCATATTCTTTCATTTAAGAAAACAAGCCTGTATTTCAACATTCATATTTACGAAGGACAGAATTATGTACCAAATTCTATTTGACTAGGCTGGCAGCCTTCGCCCATTTCTACCAGTCCTCACACCCCCGCCAGAGAACTCAAGCTAGTTTTTCAAGTGACTCTTGAGAAATGCAGCTTGGGAGGGTTAGGTCTATCTTAGTATACCTACCCCATTTCCTGTCTTGAGAGCCCATATGCATTGGCATTGCTACTCCCACTGCGGTGCTGCACTGACATATCATATGCTTGCAACCCCAGGCTCCATCTTAGCAACTTGGCACTTTGCTGGCTGGCTATGTTTAACCATGTTAGGGGGTTGTAATCTGTCATAACAGTGAATTTCCTTCCATACAGATAAGGCTGAAGTTTCTGCAGTGACCACACTAAGGCTAGGCATTCCTTTTCTACAGCTGCATAGCATTCCTCCCTGGGTTGGAGCCTATGACTGAGATAAACCACTGGATGTTCTTCTCCCTCTGCAGAAATCTGGCTAAGTACAGCCCCCACCCCATGGTTTGAAGCATCCACTTGCACAACAAATTATTTGCTATAATCTGGACTGGCTAACACAGGGGATCTCCCAAAGCTTCATTAAGCCTCTGGAATGCCTGCTCACATGCTGGGGTCCACACTACCTTATCTGGCCTGTTCTTCCTTGTTAGGTCCTGTGAGGGGAGCAGCTATGATACTATAACTGGGGCAAACTTTCTGGAGTACCGTGCTGTCCCTAAAAATGCCCTCACCTGCTTTCTGGTAACAGGTGCAGGCCATGCGTGAATGGCTTCCACTTTGGCAGGTTCTGGCCTTATATTACCACTCCCCACTCTATGTCCTAGGTAGGAGACCTCTGTCATTCCCACCTGACATTTGCTCAGCTTAATGGTCAACCCTGCCCTCTGTAGTCTGCCCAGCACCTCCCTGACATGCTGAAGGTGCTCTGGTCAGGAATGGCTGTAGATGGCAATATCATCTAGGTAAGCAAGGGAAAACCATCCTGCTCCTGCCAGGATACAATCCACTAGCCTCTGGAAAGTTGCTGGGGCATTCTTCATCCCAAAGGGCATCTTTGTGAACTCATACAAGCCAAAAGGAGTCAAAAAGGCTGACTTCTATATAGCACTGGGAGTCAAGGGCACCTGCCAGTAACCCTTGGTTAGATCAATGGTTTTAAGATACTTAGCCCCACACAGCTGCTCTAGGGCCTCATCTGTCCTAGGCATGGGGTAAGCATCCGACTCTGTGTGACTATTTAATTTCCTGTAGTCCATACAGAACCTGGTGTTGCCATCCTTGTTAGGTACCAGCACCACTGTGGAAGCCCAGTGACTATTGGACTCTTGAATCACCCCTAATTCCAACATCTCCTGTACCTCCTCCCTCAGAGGCTGTTTGACTCTTTCAGGCACTCTATAAGGGGCCTGCCTAATAGGCCTTTGGGGTCCTGTATCCACCTGGTGCTGCACCAGGTGGGTGCACCCTGGTTTCCCAGTGAACATGTCCCCAGATTCCTGCAACACTGCTTGGATTTCTCAAACCTGGGTAGGGGATAGCTGCCGGGACATTGCTACCCCTTCCACCGAGGTATCAGCCCAAGCTTCACTGAGGAGATCAGTCCCCAGATCTCCCTCTGACTCCTCCTGCAATCCACTGCAAATGCTCAGCACAAGGACCTCCCTATCATGGTAAGATTTCATCATGTTAACATGGTACAGTTTGTGTCCCTGCCGTCTACCTAGCAATTCCACCATGTAGTTAACATCACTTACCTTTCTTACCACCTTGTAGGGTCCCACCCAAGCTGCTTGCAGCTTGTTGTGTCTGACAGGAATGAGAACCATTACCTGCTGCCCCACAGCATACTCTCTAGCTTGAGCATTGCTGTCATACCACACCTTTTTCTGTTGTTGGGCTTCTGCCAAGTTCGCCTGGGCCAAGCCAATGAGTTCCCTGAGCCTTGTCCTGAGGTTTAGGATGTATGCCACAACAGTCTCCTTGTGAGACTTCAACTCACCTTCCCACTCATCTTGAATTAGATC
Organism: Protopterus annectens; assembly: GCF_019279795.1. Classification (NCBI taxonomy): domain Eukaryota; kingdom Metazoa; phylum Chordata; order Ceratodontiformes; family Protopteridae; genus Protopterus; species Protopterus annectens. Next base: position 907,793,362 of record NC_056735.1, read on the forward strand.
TAGAGGTCCCCTCACCCTATGCCCATACAGCAACTCAAAGAGTGAAAAACCTGTGGATTCCTGGGGAACTTTTCTGTAAGCAACCAACAGATGGGGAAAATATTTGTCCCACTCCCTCTTAAACTGATCTGCAAATGCCAGTAGCATGTACTTGATTGTAGAGTTTAACCTCTCAACAAGACCATTAGTCTAGGGATGGTAGGGGGTGGTCTTCATGTGCTTCACCCCACAGGACTTCCACAGACAAGCCAGCATGTCTGACATGAAATTGGCACCTCTGTCAGTCAGTATTTCCTTTGGGAAATCTACCATGCTGAAAATCTCTAACAAAGCATTTGCCACCTTCTCTGCCTCAATGGAGGACAAAGCCACTGCCTCAGGGTATCGAGTAGCATAATCCACTGCCACAAGAATATACTTTTTCCCTGTGGAACTTGTGGTACTAAGAGGACCCACAATATCCATAGCTACCCTCTGAAATGACACCTCAATTGCAGGCAAAGGCATCAAAGGAGCTTTCACCTTGTCTCCTGCCTTGCTTAACTTTTGGAACTGCTCACAGGTCCGGCAGTACCCTGTTACATTTCTGGAAATTCCAGGCCAATAGACGTTCTGCATAATATGCCTCTTTGTATGTTTTATGCCCATATGACCTGCAAAGGGAATATCATGGGCTATGGCTAGAAGTGCCAGATGGTAGGCTCTAGGCACTACCAACTGTTGTACTCTCTCACCTTCTAGCTCTCCCTCAGGGGTCCACTCTTTGTATAGTAACCCTTTGTCCCAGTATACAGATTCCCCCTTTCCTTGAGAATCAGTTGCCTCCCTAGCTACCTGCCTCAGGCCTTGCAATGTAAGGTCTGAGAGCTGAGCCTGTCTCAACTCTCTCCCTGCAACCCTTCCCAGCTCCCCTTCCACAGGAAATCTGGCATCCAATGACAGTGGTGTCTCACTGTCATCCTGGGTACTACTACTCACCTCTACCTTTGCAGTCACTCTGTCCAAGGGACCATCAGTACCCCCAAGCAGCTGTGGCTCACATTCAGTTTCACTGCTACAGAGTAGCTCCCTCCCTGAAGTAACCACCTCACCAGTCCTGGCTGCAAGCATGCAGTCTGTCTGGGTCTCCTCCAGGCTACCAGACCCGCATGCTTGTTCCCTAGCCTGACCACATGTAACTGCATAAGCACATAGTACTGCCTCATCTAAATCCTTCCCTACCAGAACCTCTGCAGGATGGTAGTTCAGTACCCCTGTTGTCTCAAGACAACCTACTATTGGCATTTTGTCTTTCCCAATTACTGGCTCCCTCACATTTTGTTCCCAACCTTGCCTCCGTGGACACCTGTATGCCACATGGCCCCACTGGTTGCATTCAAAACATTTAACTCTAGCTCCTGGATGTGTACCTGGACTAGTGGCTTCCCCTGCTACTGGAAGATTCTGTTGGGCAGTCTGTGGTACCCAACCATGGGTTCCTTTAACCCATGAGCAGTGCTGGGGGTCCCCTTCCTGTGCAGGGCTGCTTTGCTTGCCAGGTATAGGTCTCCCTTCTTCCCCAACCCATCTGAAGTAGCACATTGTATATCAGCTAACCAGATCCTCATATACTCAGGCAAAGTGCTAAGGGCTTGTTCCCTCACCAAGAGGTCTGCCAGCCCTTCAAAAGTGGTGACCTGACATCCACTCACCCACCTATGGAAATAATTGCTCAATTCAGCAACATATTCACACACACTTTCATCTGCCTTGTGTCTATTCTCATGAAACGTTTTCCTATATGTTTCAGGTGTTAGCTTAAAAAACTCCAACAGACAATTTTTACAGCAGTATAATCAAAACGTGCAACATCAGACATTTTAGATAATACAGTTACCATGGAGTAAGGGGGTCAGGAACCATACCCAGAGCCCTTGGTCAACTTCATACTGTTTACATACTCTCTCAAACATATGAATGAAACTATCACAGTTATCCCCCTCTTTAAACTGTGGAAGACATTTACTGACATTTTGTGCTTCTGGGGTCCAGTTACTCCTTCCCCATTACCTCCATGACTCTGGTGGAGAGTCAGCATCTCCTTCTTATGCTGCCTCTGCCTTTCTTTTTCTTCAGCTTCTAGGCGTAGCAGTTTCCCATTCTCCTCACTCTCTAGACACCTCAGTCTCTCAGCTGCTTCTAATGCCTGGCCTCCAACTCAAGTCTCTTTAGCTTCAGCTGGATTTTAAAATCCACTGCAGAAAGGGTGAGCTGTCCATTCTCTGAGGGTATTATATCTCCACTGCCAGTCTGATTGTCCTCCTGTTTGCTGTTTTCTGATGCGGCTGCAACCAAGGCTGCAATCAGGTCTGCCTTAGTCAGGTATCCATGCACCAGTCCCCTAGCCTGGCACATCTTTGCCAGCTGGCTCCTTGTCAGCTTTCCATATTCCTCTGCTGACATGCTGCCTGCTCACCCTGACTACCTAAGCTATCAAAATAATTAAACCAATTGTGATCTGAACTCTGAGTATTCATTATGTGGCTGTTTTAGAGTACAGAAACACCTTCAAAGCTCACTGTGCACAAGCTACAGAATTCAGTCTACCCACACCACTACAAGCCAATTAGTATTTTCCAACTAACTAATATGTGATGTGGATATCCCACCACTGCCAAACAATTAATATGTGATGCCCGTGCCCTGGCCCAGCAATCAAGGAGTCTCAGTCCTCACCACTAACACCAGAGAGAGTGTCTCATATATGAGGAAACGATAACAAATACACACAGTAAAGTGCAATTTCCTTTAAGAGCACACAGAGATCATAGTCAGTCCAGGACTGATCACTCCCTTGCTCTCCAGGTCCCCAATAAGACTCCCCACTGGCACAGCTATAGGGTCCAGATCTCAGCCAGCTGGGCAAGCTAAAATCTCTAGCCCCCTCTCTGTCCAACCAGTGCTTTGTGTCCCTGCCCAAGTAGCTGACACACACACACACACACACACACACACACACACACACACACACACACACACACACACACACACACACACACACACACACACAAATATTGAAATAAGAGTTTATACAACCACACAGACACTCCTGGGAAAGGCTGGCACAGGTTCTCCAGCTGTGCCCCTATTACCCAGAATATATGGTAGTACCATTTGCATCCGCCCAGCTAATATTTATCAGCTACTCAAAGGCCCTTAAAAGGATGTCCAATTATTACTGTGCAATATTATTATCCAATTGGTAGTTGTGACTAAACAGTCAAGGCTTATTTAGAGTGACTTGGACAGTAAACGCTATAAATATGCAATGTACTCTAGAGCTTAAATTATCTCTACACAAAACAGCCACAGTTGAAAGGTTTTAAAATATTTAATAATAAATAATTAAAACCACAAGACAATACTTTCTACTACACAGTGCTAGTCAAGAGTTCAGAGATCACACAGAAATACTTAAAATAAATCAGTAGTACAGTTCTGACATCACAGAAAACACTTAGTCTAATCTTTCTAGCTCCTAGCTATTTTTAAAAGAAAAGACAAGTCTAAGATAACTTACATATGAACAAGATAGTGCTGTGAGTCAAGACAAAAATGCTTAATGCCTTCTGATTCTCTTGGTTTAAATTGCTATTGCAGTCCTGATTCCCATTACATCATTTTATTTACATTTTCCTGATGCTCCCAGGCTGACAGAAACTGCATTTACATTCTTTTACACCTAGGCAGAAACCAGAGCAATAAAGGACATTCCACATGTAAATTCTGGTAATTAACTTTACCCTCAAAACAATAGGCAGGAAGCCTTCATCTAGCCTGGCCGACACCGAATTGTAAACATCAAAGACAGTCATAAAATAATTTCAATTTCAAAGGACAGACAAGAAATGCTTGACTTAGCTTTCTTTACAGCAGTGGGCAATGTTGCTACATTGTTTTTAAGTTCAACCTTTCACAGCATATTCTTTCATTTAAGAAAACAAGCCTGTATTTCAACATTCATATTTACAAAGGACAGAATTCTGTACCAAATTCTATTTGACTAGGCTGGCAGCCTTCACCCATCTCTACCGGTCTTCACATCATCCATGTTTAAAAGAAGAGGCTTTACTTAACATAACCACCCATAACATTACCAAAACTTAGCACAAGTTTCAGATGAGAAACATGCAGTTAGTAACGGAAGTTGACACCACAGAACAGCCATCTTTACTCAACCACTCATTCTCAAAAAAAAAAAAAAAACACATACAGAGCCCTCTTTTACGCCATTCATTTAATTACTACTTCAACTCACTGAAAGGGGTGCCATAACTTGCATTATGTGCATCAAACACCCTTTGCCTTGAACTTCTCGGAAACAAATCAGCATAAACTGGTGCAAATTACCTCAATCATGACCATGAGGGTGAATGAGTTCAAGCACGCTAGTGAAGTCAATGAGCAAGATATTCACTAAACTCTGATCCCCCACCACCCATCAACTGCCTACCCACATCTGGAACTTTGTTTTTGATCCTGCAACAGCTTTGGTGCTCGCTAAGCACATGTTGCCTGGGAGTTGTGCCTCTACTTGCTTCCTATTACAGTGAAAAAAATAAAAGGCACTTTGTGCCCTTCCAAGTCCAGAGTCCCTAGCACTGACACAACAACCCAATAACTTCACAGCTCCTCCTTACACAAAAGTGAGAATAATCAAACTCTGTACAAGATAAACACCATAACCATCGTGACAACCTCCGAATCCAATCTAACTTGTTCCAAAGTCCATGTAATTAATACAGTGATCCTTGACTGTCTGTCAACTGCACACTAAACCATATCAATGCCTGTTGACCTTCAGTGTTTCACCTTAATAATGTGCTGCTAAAACAGAATGAAAAGGCTAATAAACTAGTTGCATGATTACTTAGTAATGTCAATAAAGTTCCATGTAATAGCAACCTTGATACACCACCCTTAACTACCTTTTCTGAATCCTAGCCAATTAATTTCCACTAAAATGTTTTCAGAAAATTAGTGGAATTGCAGTAGCAGCACCAATTCTGCCTCCTTACAAATTCAGTAGTGGGTACACAGGAGAGGAGGTGCTTATTTACTATTGAATTATAGGCATGTGCTGGCATCATTAAATAACAGCCCTGCAAGAGTTATGCTACACATGCCTCTCAACTTCTTAGTCCAAGAAATCTAGACAAAGCCAGACATAGAGGGGGAACAGAGGCCCAAAATATTGTTGTATAAACTTAGAAAGTTGCTAAAATAACAGTGTTTGTGTTAACATGCATTTTCTGAAGTATATAAAGCCTGAAACTCAAATGTCATTATTTAGTGACTTCAGTCCTCCGATAATCACAGTGATTTGTCAGGAAACCACAAATTTCATGAGGAACAGACCAAAAATATGTGGCAAAAAAAATCTGTCCATTCTGATGAATTTGGCACTGGGTCTCTCATGTGTTCCGTACATGTTACCTTCGGCATCAATGTACATCTTTTTGTGGCAGGAAGGGGGGGGTGTGGGTGGCAGGACCCCACCCAAGAAAAAATTCACCTAAACTAATGTCCTACTTTTTACATTAGGAAAGACCGATAACCAATGCAACTACCCACACAGTATATGTAATAGAAATATGCACATGAACATATGCAGCTACGATTCTACAGCAGGAGTGTGAAAGTATTCAAAATATATGACTATTAACCGATCGACAATGAAAGCACAAGCTCAATCACTACACTCTGTGGTGACGTTTAGTATGCCCTTTATATATTAAATGTATAAGCTAAACCAAAAAGGTTCTGTATTTTTTCTCTTTAATTTATGAAATGTACACAAGCTTTTATTTTGCCACTAATTTACATATCATTAGCAATAGTCAATATGATAGTCCAATAATCGGAACCGTTTGAAGCATTTAACAGAATCAATACAGCGAATATGTAAAATAAGCCTATATTGTCACCCATGGTTGTCAAAGGTGGGTATTAGGAAATGTAGTATAATATATGCAATCATGCACCCCTTTCAACTTAGCTGTAAGAAGATAGCAAGTTTTTATGCACATAGATCAGAATTCAAAAATGGTCTTTGCCTCGGACAAGAGAACTCCATAACTGAACAGCGTAGTCAACTCTAGCCTTGCACTCTCCCATGGCCGTTGCCACAACACTGTTTATGTTGGGCAATCAACAGTTACTTGTGGGGGCCTCACAGCCCACGAATACACACATTCTTATCTGGGAACTATTCCAGCCACAAATCGCTGCCATTAGCTGCTTCACCACCACCAATGATCACAACTGCAGGTAAACCCAGAAGAAATGAATCATTAAAGATGGAGCCTCATCATGTCATAACTCAGATGTGGACAAGTTAAACTTGAAACAAGCATAACTGGCAATTAAAAACAGATATGTTACAGCTATATGAGCAGATACAAAAGTTCAAGAATGTATCCAGGCATGAAAATACTACATTATAGACCTAGTAATGAGCATATGGAAACTGGAATTAAATTGAGAGAAGTTCTCAGAGTTAAAAATTAGATTAGTTAGGCCCACAGGCAGGAACAGCAGATTACCTGGGCATATGACCCAGTCTAATCAACATGACAGGTCATTATTTTAAGACAAAACATGGTTGCTGAATGAAGATATGGAGCTAAAGAGAGGGAGCAGTGGGATAACAAAGCAGAACTGAAAGCAGACTTTTTTTCTAGCACTTTGCAGGAGTAGACAGAAATATAAATAGTGAAGGCAGCATCAGGGTGAGACTGAAGTCTAGCTTCAGTATCTGGAGCAAATTCTCAGAGTATGGAGGAACAAGATTTGTTGCTCTACCCCCAGACGAGCTGAGAAGTCTGCTAGAATTAGAGGTTTAAATGCTAGGCATAACATATGCTAGCCACATGAGAAGTAGAATAAAGTATGGAGTAGGTGAAAATGAGTAAATAAAAACACATCCCTGAATAATCTGTCACAGGGGAAAGAGGAACGTTACACTATCAAACTGTTACTACCAGAAACCTGCAATCTGCTATGATTGTAGATGTGTAAGAATGGTAGAAAATGGGGAGCAGCTCTTCCCAGAGCCCATTGTGTCCATACACAAAACAGCTCTTTTCAGAGCTCACGTGGATCTGCACCTTACACCAAACAACTCTTCTCAGAGCTCACAGTACACCAAACAGCTCTTCTCAGAGCTCACAGAGATCTGTAAAAGCTCTGGCAAGAGCAACCAGAGACACATTGAAGAATAAAACAAAAAAGTTATTATTAGAGCTACCACCAACACCCAAATGGGCATTCAAAACACAAATCGGCCCTTCTCAGAGCTCACAGAAATCTGTATCAGCTTCGTTAAGAGCAGCCGGAGGCACAGACACAGCTTCGGTGAACCAAACAAAGCAGTTTTTTTTAGAACTACCGCATCTGCCCGAAAGGGCATTCTAAACACAAAACAGCTCTTCTCAGAGCTCATAGAGATCAGTAACAGCTCTATATAGAGCTCCAACTGCCCACAGGGCTAAAACAGCTCTTCTTAGAGCTAGCTCCACCACCAACTACATGTAGAAATCTGTTCACCATTTACGATCAAGAGTGAAAGGCTTTGTAAAATTGGTTATTCCTTCCCTCCGGGCAGGCATCACTCAGGATCGAAAACCTAAGAGGTCCACACCTATTTTTCTGGTTTTATCAGACTCTATAATGTGGAATAAATAGAATAAATGAAAATAGTCTGTTTCTAGTGATGAAAAACTGAATTATATTATTGACTGGGAGATGAAAATTAGCCCCCCTAAAATTACAATGGGAAAATATATGGGAGTCATCGTTTTACTGTTCACATATACTGGTGCTTTATATTTTTCCAACCTATTGTATACAAGTCTACAAATCAGTTTTCTTTTAATCTGTTTATTGAATTATATATTGGGAAGTTGAAAATGTAATCAAGTAAGTTACAGTTTAATAACTGCAGAATTACATAGCAATTGCACTAAAAATGGAAACAAAAGTAAGTGATGCAGGTGACTTTGTAGCTTCTATAAAATAAAGTAAATTATAGAATGTGGGTTAGTTTAGCATGGAAGAAAAGTGGTGGTTTGGAAAGTAAAGATGTGGATGGGATTTTATCAGGCAAATTGCTGTTTTACTTGATAACCATTCAAGTATCTTATAATTGTATTTAAAGTAGTTAAGGTGAGTTTAAAATTTCTAAAGGGGTGGAACACAGGCATAAACATTTATGATAGATTTAGATATGGATTAACGGCATTAAATAGCATGGATAGTGCCATAATAAGGGTAAGGGCAGATGAAAAGAAGCAGGCTTGTATGGCCCACAGGGCTAAGAAAGAGAAATTGGAAATGGAGATATGAATGTTAACGCTATTGAAGACATACTGAGAAGAATGATAAGAGATAAGTGGAAGTAAGTGTGTAGTAAGGGGAATGTATCCTAGAAGGGTTCGTCAATGTGTTTCTTAAAAATTGGATAGTGCCTAAATGTGTAAAATGTTCCATGAGAGCAGTTAAGAGAGAGATGAGAAATGTTTGTTTGATGAAGTTGGGGAGAATGTTTGAAATTTATGGTGGTGCAAAGGGGGTAGATGGAGACTGATACGATATTAGGAGACTTGCTATAGTAGTTTCAAACCATTTTTTTTTGTTGTTGTTATGCCTGTTTTCAGTACGTGGTTGAATAATACTTTTGATCTGGCTCATGAATGAAAAGCTTTTTTGGCAGCACACCAACCTACTTAATAAATGAATAAAGAAGTAAGCAAACAAATAATTTATTCTATATCCATGAAGCTTAACCCTTTTTTCTAGCATATATAGTTCCTATAACCATTTATGGAAACAGTAGCATAGTGTGGGTTCACTTCAGAATTTCGAAATACTAAAATCTCGAGGTTCAGAATATCGAACTCAGAACCTCAAAATCTTGGAATCTCGAAATTCTGAACCCCCCAAAAAAAATCAGTCAACACAACACAAAACATCCCCCCACACTCCCCACTACTTAAATATACCAACTCCGAGATCGCACTATAGTGAGGAAAAGTGAAATCTCCCATTCCGTGCTGTATGCCGATATCAGTTCGGGATTTTGAAGTTTTAAAACTTTGATCATATGGTCTTCGATCATAAGAATTTTAAACTTTTTAAACTTCGAAATTCTAAAGGGGACCCAATAGCGCATAACATTTCATGCTGGTATGTAATATGTCAGGCATTAAGTCTTCAACAGAGCTGCATTCCTGTACCCCCTGGTAGTCCTTCATCATTATTTGTACACATGCAGTTCATAATATTATATAGTGGAATGCTCTATATATTATGAATATTGGTTTGGAAATGTATCAAATAAACTGTATTTAATTAAGTTGCACTTTGAACAGTTCCATACCATCTTTTGCTATCAAGCTAAATTCCTGGTCACTGCAGTCATGTTTTTGAAAGTAACTTTCTGCTAAGTTGCATTATCAAGCATGATAATGTGCTTATAAGAAAGAAAAGCACTTGGAATGTCTGTTTTGCCAATTTGGAAAAATCATTCTGAAAGAAAATTAGAATGTATCTATGTAGAAGAATCCCTACAACTTCTCAGTAATAGCTGGTGGGTGTTAGTTTAGAGAGGGCACATATTTTTGCATTAAACATTCAGTCACTTTAATTAATTCATGCTTTCAGGTGACTGCTGCCTGTGGACATCTAATGCCAGATCTTGTAATTGTCATTGTGCAATGGGAATTTATGATTCAAAAAAATAGGTCTAACAAAAGAAGGAAAAGGCAAAAATAATGATGTTAATATTCTGTAATAAAAAAGGATAATCCTGCCATCTGCTATCATTGACTGTGGCTTTTATAATAATGATTTTGAATGGCACAAATTATATTCTCATTTCTGAACTATTCATAACCGTGAGTTAAGGCTTATCTTGTAAGCCCTCCCTTCCTAGCTCCTCTCTAACAGATGTGCATGTAATGCATTTTTTTAATGAGAGGATTTTAATTTCAAGTTTAATATCTAATTTCAGTGGGGAAAATATAAAACTGATACACATTCTCAACAACAAAGGAAAACAAAGAGTTTGGGAAAGATAGTACAGTGTCATATTCATATCATAAATATAATTAAAACTACATGGACTTTGACAATATTAAACAGCTGCCAGTGAATAAAACATATATAGATATTGATATTAGTGTTTGCTAGCATGCTCGAAAGGTTTAATTCTGAGCTTTTTTTTCATGCAGACCTGTTGAAATGAAAGAATAAAATCAGCAATGCATGTATTTATTTATTTAATATAAACGTAGAATCTCGGCTGTCCTGAAAAAAAATGTAGTAAGTAGTGCAGTATGTTACTTGAAACTATGGTATACAATTATCTGAGGACAGGCTACAATTGTAGAATGCCACTATATGTAAACAGTAAGCAATTATTCATAAGCTAAGTCAAACACAGTGCCACAACAAAACAAGTTACTACCTTAAAATAGAAAGTAGAGAATCGTAATATCCTTAGTTCTATTCATGTTTCTGTTGTCATTCATTTTAGTTTAACATGAATGAAGAAACTGTAACAAAACAGCAGCAAAGTCTTTATGAAGAGATTGTAAGAATAGGTTGTGAGACATCAGTACAGAACTGCTTAACGGAAAGAGGGAAGCAGCTGCTATGCAAAAAGCACTGAATGGTTATAAATGCAGGAAAAAAATAGTGGGTTGCCAACATAAAGCGTGACAGAAAGGAGAGAATGATGGAAAATGTTCAACTATTCATAGTATGAGAGGCAGGCAAAATACAGAATGTGCTTTATACAAAGCAACAAAGAATAAGCACAGCATAACTGAGTGATAAATAAAGGAAATAAGTAGCAACGTGCATTCATAATTTTCAAGACAGGAAACAAAGAAACAAGTCACTGCAGACACACACAAAAAACGAAAACGTGCAATGGTAAAATTATAATTTATGCATATGGAGAAAACAGTATAGGATCACACAGCCAACATGGAGCAGGCATCTAAGGTGAAGAACATAGGCACATAAGTAGCAACAAAAAGGAAAGCTAAAACCCCAATTTAACATCTACATGCACACAAACACACACACACACACATGCATTCACACACGCACACACATGCACACACAAACACACACACACACACACACACACACACACACACACACACACACACACACACACACACACACACACACAAAACGTGTATGCACATTTATTAGCGTATCACATACAGACAAACCCCAATGTCCCGAAAAAGCTGATTTGGACAGTCCTGTGATGGCTTGAAATCCAGAAAACACTAGTAGATTCAGTACAGGCTATGTAATAGGACCCAATGACAGAGGTACGAGCAGGGTTTTGACTCACAGAGCTGTTCACTGTGGTGGTGGGGGTGTAGCCTATTTCATTTCTGATCCCACTGCAGTTCATACTAGTGATGGACTACATTAGCAAACAGGCTGGATGGAAAAGCTTAACAATGCTGTGTTATGCAGATGATGTTGCATGGCAACCATACACTGAACAAGAACTTCATACCTCAGTATACATGGGATTAAACTGAGGACAGTCAAGACAGAAGTCAAGGTAGCAAATGGAGGAAATCAAAAAAAGCTCTAAATTGAAACAGAAGGTAAAATAGTGGAACAGGTTACTAGTTTCAAGTATCTGAATCAATGAGAAGTGAAGCCTAAATGAGGAGGTAAACAATAGAATCATAGGGGCAGCAGCCAACTGGCACAGAATATCAGGCGTAAGGAGTTACAAAACCATGCCAAATAAGATGAAACGTAGGGTGTATAAAACAGTAGTTTAGCCAGTACTGCCGTATGGTACAAAAACCTTGGCAGTAAAGGCAGAGCAGTTGAGGAAGCTATTGATGCTGAAGAACCTGAAATGTGAGGAAGGATCACATGGTGGGACAGACGAGAAACGATGACATCAGACCAGAAGAAAAAGGAGCTCCATTTGTAGAAAATGTCAAAGAGAAAAAGATTATGGTGGCTCAGGCAAATATACAGGAAAGCGGACAATGATTTAGTGAAGAAATTTTGGGAGAGACAGGAAAAAGGTAAGAGGAATCAAGAATGTCAAGCAAAGAGATGGTTGGATTATCTGAGAGAAGACCCATGATAGTTTGGCATAGCTGTTGAAGAAGGTAGAAAATTGGCACTGAACTGAGAGAGATGGCATCAGACGCAATAACCCATCCCCATGTGGAAAATGGAAAGAGGGGGATTGATAATGATGGTGAAGAGTTTTGAAAAAAGTGCAAATTAGGAAAAGAGGATGTAGAGTTAAACTATACATCACACACCAACCCACGCACCTGCACACTATGCATGCTGATAGTGTACACTTCTCACTCGACATTTTTTACACACTGGATATAACATATCTTTTTAGCTCCAGTCATGCTGATAATCCATGGCAAAGCAGATAATATCCTGGAAGTAGTGCTGAATGCCAGAAGTCTAAAATACAAAATCTCTGAACCTACAGCCTTTCTTATTCTCAAAGTCATCAGTGTTTGTGCAATTGCAAAACCTGGTTTCACAGTAGTGACAGCACCCCCTTCATTTTATTGACAATGCCTATCATGCATTCAGATCCAATGACATCTGTGAGGGAATGTCTGTATCTATTTATAACCTTATTGCTCTATCCAGATTCTGAAAGGCACACATTGCAAATGGTTGAAATCTGAGTTACACTATTATTTATCACATTATAGCACATTATCTCATTCAAGTCAATAGCACTTTTTTCTATACTTTCAGTTAATGCCCGTAACTCCTTTTGGTGTCCATACCTTTCTTGGATCTGATTTCTTTAACTAAGTGACTTATCAGCTTACAATAGGCTGGATTAGAAAGAGCACGCAGCTATTAATAAAATTACACTAAGATTATTAATCTACGATGTGCCACAGTGGAAAGGCCTTGATTATTTTAATTTTTTTAAAGTTGAATTTTCAGAAAGTGCCCTGGAATGCAAGTATAACCAAAAATGACCAGGTAGCTAAGACTCAGGAACTCTTTATTATTAAAACCACAGTTAAGCACTTTCATCTGTAAAAGACATCTTCAGAACCATGAATACATCAAAGAAACACAAACTTAGTAACATGACTCATTAAAAAGTATCAACGAACGACACACCTCCTCACAAAAAAAAAAAAAAAAAATCACAAGTAAGCATAGTGAAAAAGTCCACCAAAGTATTTAAAGGCATAGCCAAAACACTGTACATCACATAACATGTTGAGCATAGTAAACAAATGCAGACACAGCAAGCAAGATATAAAGATATAAGAATTATAAATTATAGACGCATGTCTAGCAAGTGCTATCAGTTAAGGGGAGTGTTACTTGAAAAAAAATCTTGAGAATGAATGTACAAGGGAAATGTAACTGTTACACTGAAAGTGTTGTGCACCTGGTGAGGTGCTGCTTCTGTCCTGCCTTTTAGATTGGCAAGACTAAGAATGCACTTACTTAAATAATTTACCAACAGTTGTATAGTATTACTAGAATGGATAACAAGAGTACACCTGCTAGACATGCTTCTGTATGTGTTGGGATTAGTAAATTTAAATTCATGGTGATTGAACAGATTTATTTTGCTGTATACAAAGGAAGTAAATCTACTGACCCTTCTAATTTCAGGCCTATAGCCATATTCTCTCCCCTATCAAAGATTCTTGAAAAGTGAATCCACAAACAGCTCCTAGATCATCTTCTGCAAGAAGCTCTCCTAAGCCCTACCCAACATGGCTTTTACCCTAATCATAATACAACCACAGCACTAATATCTTTCACACAAACTATCTCTAGATTCTGGAATAAAAATAAACTAGTCTTCTATCTATTCCTTGACCTCTCCAAGGCCTTTGATAATGTTTCTCACAACCTATTACTATCTAAATTATCCAAACCTTATCTCTCCCACTCTGCTCTTTCCTGGTTCGCTAGCTACCTCTCTAACAGATTTCAGTCTGTAAATTGGCTCCCTGCCTTTTCCTCTTTCCCCAAAACTCCATTATTGGACCCTTACTATTCAACATTTTCACTAACAACCTCTACACCTCCTGTCCTCGCTCTTCTCTAATACAATATGCTGATGACTCTATAGTCATTTCCTCTTCTGACAACCCGCCCACCTCACCCTTACACAAGAATCCCTCCACTCAGTTGAGACATGGCTAACAGCCAATCAACTCCTACTTAACTCTAATAAAACAAAACTCCTCCTCTTCTTCCCTAAATCTCTCCAGCACCAGAAATCTACCTTTACTGTCTCCTCCCTCAACAACACAACTATCATGGTAGAACGCCACACTAAACTATAGGGGGTCATAATTGATAACCAACTAAAATTCAACCTTCACATTGAACAATCAATTAAAAAGACTCATATAAAACTTGGCCTGCTCTATTGAAACAGAAAATTCCTCATTAATAAATTGAAACTTTCTCTTGTACAAGCCAATCAGCTACCCTGCCTATTATATACTACCCCAAGCCTTACTTACCTACAATCCAATCTTTCCAATAAGCTACAACTCACGTACAATAAAATAGTCAGATTTGCAGCAAATCAACCCTATCACTCACAACACTGGTTATCTGTAAAAAACCTAGAGTGGCATGAATTCCGGCAACACTCCTTCTCCCCAGCTTCCTCCGACCCACTTCCTTCTCAACCAACCCAGATCCTATCTTGGTCTCTCTAACCTCATATCTCCCTATACCCCAAACTGTGCTTTCTGCAGTCCTGACCAACACCTTCTGGAAATGTATAAGCCCAAAAAGACCACTAGTAAACATCTTTACAATCATTCTGTTGCCAATGCCTGGAATACAATACCCCTACATGTAAGAATGATTACTAACACTAACTGCTTCAAAAACAGTCTAAAAGACCACCTATTAAACTCATGGACATGCCCCTGCCATGACCCTACTTAATCTTCCTACACACTCTTCACAGACACACTGCTCTGAATGTGATCTTATATTTTATCCAACATTTATTTCATACCATATATGAACTGTAACCAGCTATACAATTGTACCACAAATTTGCATGTGAATTACCTGTATGTTATTACTACACTACTCAGTTTCTTCTTTCATCTATATTATGTAACTATGTCAAGCATCAAAGTAACAGTATTTGTGTGTTTAAATTAGTAAGCAATTGTATGTGATGACACTTAATCTCCTTATGCAATTTTATACCGTGTACTGTATCTTTTGGAGCTTGTCTCCTCAGGTCTCCGCTGAAAAAGGGCAACTGTCAAGTCAGACTAACTCAGTCAACAAATGTCAAATAAAATAAAAATAAATATTCAGGAGACTGGCATAATCAGCTTTTACATTGGGAGATGTTCTGACAGCTCAGTTCGGATGCTGCAAATTATCCAGGTCTTAATGATGCTATTTCCATTTCAAGTGAACTGAAATTGTGTGCTGCTGGACTGTAATTTATATTTTTATATCTTTATATCTTGCTTGCTGTGTCTGCATTTGTTTAGTTTGTTCAACATGCTATATGATCTACAGTGTTTTGGTTATGTCCCGTTAAATATTTTAGTGGGCTTTTTCACTAAGCTTACTTGTGATTTTTTTTTTTTGTGGGGGTGTGTCATTGTTTGAAACTTTTTAATGAGTCACATTAGAAAGTTTCTATTTCTTTGATTCTTTCATGGTTCTGAAGATGTCTTTTACAGTCGAAAGTTTTAATAATAAAGAGTTTCCAAGTCTTAGCTACCCGGTTATTTTTGGTTCTATATGATTATCTATGCTCCAGTTCCAGGGTTTCTGCACCTATTTTTTTTTCTGGAATACAAGTATGGATGTAGGCTGTAAGAGGTGTGACATTCCATACAACATAGGTGTCAATGAGGTATACAACCTACACCTTACCCTTTCACAACATAAAGAATACCTTACCAAGCCAAATATCTTTCTTATGGATAACTTTAGATATCCAACATATAAACTAGTAAACATGCACTACCAACAACAAATATGCCCAGAGATTTATTGACTTTATAAATGGCAGTACACTTGATACAGTGCCCAACTGCCCACTAGAAGTGTTATTCTTCTAGATCTTATTTCAGACTTGCAAGACTCCTCTTATTATCTGCTCCACAGCCAAATCAGACAATTTCAATGAGACATTCTCCTTGAAATTCTGCTTCTCAGACCATAACAGCTCCTTAATATTGAGAGGATACTCCGAATCTGGTTACTTAATATTTACCGATCTTGCTGGTAATCAAAAATGGTATAGCTTGCAAACCTTGTTCCTGAGGCTCCTGCCTTCAACAATAAATGTACTCACTCTTAGATAGCTACATTAAGACATCTATAACAATCTTATGTAAGCATAATGGCGTGTTTAGAACTAAATACATATGCTGGAACTCCAAGTTCAACAAACTGTATAAAAATAAATAAAAGCTTCTGGCCATCTTAAGAAGACCACTTCATCATTATAGAAGGAATTTAAAATTGTTAACTAAGGCCACCAGAGCTATTACTTGGAATGTAAGGCTGTTGGCAAATTTAAGGTTACAATTAATTCAAAAAGCAATTTTAAGACCTTCAACTACTTTAAGAAGCTTAGAAGCAACCAAACAATTCTTTATCAAACTTATCGTTAATGCCCCTCTTTCTCTGTCATGATATTCTTGTGGAAATTTTTTTTTTAACTTTTGTCCAATCCCCTTCCCTCTCTTCTCCTCCATCTCCTACATACCTCCCCTCCAGAAGTCACTCTAGACCAAGTCTTTTCAGGAGTTTGCAAAATAAAAAAAAAACACTTCCATGTGCATTGACAATAGCACAGCATATCTGCTGATAAGCATTAAAATCCTTCAATCAACTGTTAAACCGGAGCGTTTCCACTAGTTGCATCGCTGAGAGGTGGGGAATAACTACTGTGGTACCATTGCAAAAATGTGGTCCTTCTATTGACTCTACACATTGCATGCCTTTCAGTCTCACCAGTGTTAACTGAAAAGCTATGGAATATATTGCTGAGATAATAAACACAGATATAAGTGACTTTGTATCAGTGGATACATAGCATGTCAGTTTTGTAAAATGCAGATGATGGCCTCTCAGCTTGGTAAAGTCTATAAACATAATATTGAGGCCAATGGTAAGGGGAATAAACACAGTGCTGCCTACCTAGAACTTGTAAGGCCTTTGACACTAGCCACATGCCAGAATTATTAATAAAGTCTTCCACTTCAACATTAACTTATATGCAGTTCACTGGAGATGCAATTGCCTATTTAACAGGAAGCCATAACATTAAAGTCAGGGATGTTTACGCATCACAGAAAAATGTTACCAGGAGTATCCCACAGTGCTGTGTCAAGGACCCCTCCTCTTTGTTATATACTTGCCTTTACAACTGTTGATATCAAAGTACTATGGCTAACAAATAATGCTTATGATTGCAACCTGGGAGACAATTTTCAAATCCCATTCTGATATTTAAAATCTCCAGCAAGGGCTAAGCTAAGGAAATGTTTGTTGCATTACTTGTGAACTTACCTTGAATGCCAAGAAATGCAGCATAGTTGCCATTGGTAACTCTAGGATCACTGCTGTATACCACTTAGATAACATTCTAAATAAACCTGACTCAGTCATTAAAGACTTGGGTATCTATGTTAACAAACTTTATTTTGGTAACCATTGCACTGTCATGTTTAGAAAATCCTTCAGCTTTTCCCAAAAAATTATTCACATCTACTAAAGTTTCAAGAGAAGATGTAGTACCACATATTTCCTCCCTTATTAGGCCCATCATTAACTAAATATAATGTCAACTGCAGCTCAAATGTTGCTAAACACATGAGCCAACTCAAGAGAACTCAATGTTCCCTCACCAAAAAGGATATTACGTCTCAGCAGCCTTAACTACTCTGATAAACTGAAAGCCCCTTAGGGTGATCTTAGCTTTACTTACTCTGCTGTGAATGATCCATTATACCTTGAAAATTTTCACTTAAATAAAACAAGTGGTAAAGCAAAGACCTACTCTAGAGATCTAAAATTGTACTGCCACATCATAAGTACCTAATGGTGCAACATATACTAAACCAAATACAAAAAGTCAATAGCTGTACAAAGTAAAATAAAAAAAAGATGCCCAGGAAGTATGTCAGCAAATATACTCAAATTACTGAATTTATTGTTCATTCCAATACATAAAATTTTAAGCTATTTAAAAATGTTAAGTTATTTAAAGGTTAAGCACTGTCATTTCCACATAAAGGGGAAACTTCATCAGATAAAAAAAAAATATAAATGTCACCATTCCTTGTAAAAACACACCCTCTAAGCTAACCAATAAGGGAAATAATTCAATCCTACACCCCCAGTTAAAACATTTATTAAATGTGCCAAGAAAAGATAATAATAAATACATTAGTTAAATATATCAAAATTTTATCAATTTAAGGTGTTTAATTTTAAAATACTCTTGACAGAAGTATTTTCGCTTACCCCTGGCCAATGATAAATATTCAGACGTAACTGCCACACAAGCTCACATTTTTCTAACTGCAGTGGCCATGCATCTCCCTTTCATTTAACTGGCATACCTCCAAAATTAAAAACTTAACTGAATGCCCTTGGTTGTCAATACAATGCTTAGCTAGGGCATTAGTTTCATTACTTAGTCTAATGCCCCCTAAATGTTCATATATTGTGTTTCTAAATGTCCTCTCTGTTTTTCTGATGTAGAAACATGCACAATGTGAGCAAAGGGCACAGCAGACTACTTTTTCAGTATTGCAAGTAAATTTCCCATATATTTTGATTTTAAAAGTATTGATAATGATTTCATTTACTTTGAAGATATGTGAACAGTAAGAACAAACACCACATTTGCTCATATACCCCTCCTTTTTCTGCTCATTCTTTTTCTCAAAAAAAATCTTTAAGTTTTCTACCCTTTCTATAAACTTTCACTGGTTTATTCCCCACAAAGTCTCTGACATCCTTTTCACTGCTAAGAATACTCCAATTTTTAAATAAAATATCCCTTACAAGATTACTATTGTTTCCAAATGTGGTAATAAATTAATTATTAAATAAACTATCAAATGTTCCTAGCTGAGTATACATGTTCTGTTATGTACTAATTGTTCATCGACTGCAGCTCCAACTATGTTATATTCCATCAGTTTACAAATATTAGGGCCAAGGATCGGCAAAAAGTGTCCATTCTTTCTTTTAATTCTAACCTCAGCCATAACATCATGGAGCAAATCCTGAGATTACCCACGTTTGCGGAACATATTACTTAACCTGTCACATTCATCAATGAATGCTTCCTTTGTAGTAACCATACAGGCTGCATGTACAAACTGACCTTTTATAATGGCTCATTTCTGCTTGTAAAGTTGACCACTATTAAATTTAAAAATGTATTGGAGTTGAGTTTCCTTACAGAAAATCTCAGAGACAAATCTTTTGTTAGGGACATCTTTCTTTAACAAAATGTCTAAATATGAAATCTGATTATCACTAATTGTATGAGAATACTTCAGAAAGGGTGTTATTGCATTTATATACTCTAAAAACCTATCTATTAAAACTCTAGGACCTCTCTAAAGGATGACTATATCATCCAAAAAATGGGTGTACAGATGGCAGTAGGTAAAAAATATAGAAGTGAATAAGAATTTCTTTTCCCATTCCAGCATAGTAATATTGGTGAATAATCCACCACATGAAGACTCCATAGTCACTCAAACTGTTTGGATATACAATTCCCTCTCAAACAGAATAAAATTGTTCCTTAATACAATATCTGATAGTTGTTCATACATATTAATAACTCCTTGGGGTATCCCTTTACTGTATAAATAGTTACAGAACCAAGCTACCTCAATATCATGTGGTATAACATTATATACATGTTTAATATCTACTGTTATAAAAACATAAGTTTCATCAAATTTAGTGGCATTGATTCTTTTTAGGAAGTCCCAAGAATCCTTACAAATATTAGCTTCACCCATTACATATTCTTTCAACCTGACATTTAAAAATGTTGCTAATGAGTAATTGATGGAATCTCTAGCATCAGCTATTAGGTGAATCGGGGGTTGGTTCACATTCTTAAGTAACTTAGGTAGTACAAAGATAACCGGAGTAACCGGATAGCAGATATTGAGATAATTAAACTCATCAATAGTAATACACAAGTCAATAAATAGGTTCTGTAACAGACTTTTTATTTTTCTATATGCAACATTTAGTTCATTAACTGAACTCCTCATATATGTACTATTGTGAAGAATTCTTTTCATTTTTTCCACATAGTCAGATGTATTCATAATAACGAGCCTTCCCCCCTTATGCAGTTTCCTTATTCTAATGCTTGTTTCCCCTTTTAATAAATTCAGTGTTATTAACTCACCTTTAATTAAATTTAAGTTTTTGTCCTTTTCCCATGGAAACCGTAGTTACAGATGTCCAATTCACATATTTTTTCAAATAACTCAAGGTTTGGGTGTACTAGGGGTTTGTCGGTACTCGAATAATGCAATGGATTAATGGCTGTATTCACATTAAGAACAATAATATTAAAATTTAACTTTCTTGTATATTGTTTTAAATCGATAAGTGTATGAGCAATATAGATAGGTCTAACAGGTATAAAAGTGAGACCTTAGAAAAAAGGTCACAAATCACAGTATCCACAGGAAATGAAGAAACATTATGTACTTTGAAGTCCTTCACACTGTTCATAATTATTTTTACTGGGGGAAGTAAAAAATCAGAGCCATTATTTGTTGGCACAAACAAGTCCATTATCTCCTGCCTCTGTAAGGTCTCCTCATGATGCTCTCACATAGGTTGGATGCTCCCCTCCTCTAGGGATAGTTGGAGTGTGGTGTTCCCCTCTGGTTGGGATCCACATGGTAGCAATTCCTCAGACATTACAAATGCCTGAGTGGTGGATACTCATTTCCTCTAAAAAAAAAATCATAATTTTGATCAACACTGGACATCCTGTGATTCACAGTACTCACTGTTTCCAGGTGGCAATTTACTAGTCTGTTTACCCAAACCTTCAACTGTGGTGTTGTTATTATAGTCATTCCTGTCCCTTAAAAGTTTTTTTTTCATTTTGCTGTTTTTAATGGCCATAACCTGGTTGTCGATACCTAAAAAAATATGTGTGTATTCAAATTTGTTATTAATAAAAAATGGATCCTTAACTATAGCTTTGTCCAAGATCAGAACATCCCTGCTCAAACCCTCAATTGTTTTCTCATTGAGTTGAATTAAAACCTCCATATATTCAAGCTCAAGTCTATCGAAGAACTGTAAAAACTCTTTATGAAAAGGAGAATCCATCACCAAACCAGTGGGAAAACACCAAAGACGCAGACCCTTTGGGACCACTTTCATCCTTAAACATTCCCAGAAATATATATATTGTCCACTTGAAGTTTCTTTATTTTTACCAGGTCCTGGTCAAATTCAGATACTTTTTCAGTTACATTACTGGCTTCTGAACTAAGTTTTCAAATAAAACTGGGACCGGCCTGCAACAATTCATTCAATAATGGCAGAGTACTCGCTTGCCCCATACCATTATTAACATTCTGACCATAAACAGTACTAACCTGGCCCAGTGCTAATTTTGGGGTTGTAACTCCATTTCAGTAACAGTACCACCATAACGGCTCACTTTCATCTCTTATTGTTGAGTGACACCTGCAGCATTCATGGAAGCCTGGAGTTGGGATAACTGTTCTAACTGAACTATTCTCCTCGAGAGTTGTTGAATTAAAATAGTTAAATTGCCCATCGACTCCTCGAGGGTCTGTGAAGAAGGAGGGTGAGACAATTCTGCTTGCAAACTGGAAGCCATTATAACATCACCAAACCAAACATGAAAAGTCAATAGCAGACCAAAGTAAAATGAAAAAAAAGATGTCCAGAAAGCAGATCAGCAAATACACAAACATTGCCGAATTTATTTATCATTCCAATACATAAAAAGTTTAAGTTATTTAAAAGATAAGTGCTTTTGTTTCTACTGAAAGGGGAAACTTCATCAGATAAAAAAACTGTCTCATTTAAATAAATAATTATAAATGTTACCATACCTTGCAAAAACACACCCTCTAAACCAACCAGTCAGAGAATGAATTCAATCCCACATCTCCAGTTAAAACATTCATTAAACGTGCCAAAAAAATGATAACAAATAGCCATATCAACATTTTAATGATTTAAGGCCACTGCAGTTAGAAAAGTGTGAGCTTGTGTGGCAGATACGTCTGAATGCTAGTCATTGGCCAAGGCTAAATGAAAATAATGAGGATATATTATAGGCTAGGCGTAGATCACTGTATAGCAGTTGGTAGGTGATCGAGTACAGGGCTTTGAGATTGGCCACATAGGACATGTTGTTTACTCCCCGTATTTGTTTTATGAGGAACTTCTTTTGTTTTTCAATCTGTTGCAAGTTTCTGGCCAGGTATATGGCAAAGGGTACATTGTACTCATTGACTGGCCTGTGATATAATTTATTATTAGCTCTGCATAGCGCTGGGCATTGCTTCTAAGGTTTCTAACACAGTTAAAGGATGCTTTGAGGTTTTTTTTCCCTCTGGCTGGCTATTTTTACCTCATATCTGGAGAACAGAGTGGAACAATGACCTCTTTGGGCCTGGATTCCATGCCCTTACTTATAAGTTCAGCAATGTAGAATGACTTCCTCACTACAGTGGACACATGGTGGTCAAAGGAGAGGCTACTGTTAGCATGCATTTTCAGATCCCTGACCACTATGCCTACTTTTAGGGGGTGTATTATCAATGTGGCGATTTCAAGGGGTGGACATCATTTCAAAGGGTATATATATACTATAGCAGAAGCCTTGTTGCAGGATAGGTACCTTGCATAACATGGTAGTGCTTCAGGCAAATGGCTCAGGAAATGTGAGTCACCTGAGACATGTAGTTAAATGTGCTATTTTCTCTGAAAGAAGTATTTTGGACCTAGAATGGAGACTCTAGTCAGGCTGTGATCATGGGAAGTTTTGAAGCTGTGGAATACCTGAAAAGAATGTCCTGTGGATGCACTCAAGGAGTAAAAAGAAAACTGGAATATAGATTGATTTACAGCAGTTTGGCATGAACTTCTGAGAGAGAATTGATCTGCTCCTGTGATGCGATTTTTGTCTTAAAACTGAATTTTAAATTCTAAATTCTGAACTGTGAAGTACTTAAAACTACATTGTACAAAAGTATGTTTATCATTTATAATTAATCTGGAGAAGTGAACTTTTATTTTGCATTAAACTGAAGAAGTGTAACAATGTTTTCTACAATATTTATGTGTGTGTGTATGTGTGTGTGTGTGTTTGTGTGTGTGTGTGTGTGTGTGTGTGTGTGTGTGTGTGTGTGTGTGTGTGTGTGTATCTGTGTTACATTTACAAAAGCAAGATGATTCATCAATTCTAGTATTGCATGTGCCTTAAAAGTAATTTGAGCCTTTTCATCAAAGGGCCGATTATGGGTGCTGTAGCCCACAATGAATAAAGTAAATGTATAATGATTTGTATAGGAAAAATCAGAAAGGGACAGCTAGAAGCTAGTAAAAATGCAATAGAGTGCATTTATGCAAGAGGTTTCCTCCAATTTCTAGCAATTGTCTTCTTCTGCACAGATAACAGAGACCAAAGTGGCAGTATCTGATCTCCTTTAATGATCTATTCCACTGTACATTTTCACTGGTAAACCATATTGCAAAACAATGATTTACAGGCCAATAATAAATGCAGATCTGCTGCATAGGCTGCAAACACCTTTACATCTGTGATTTAGTCAATGTTTATACAAAGTTTTAGGTTGATTGTAATGTTAGTAAAGACTTTCTCTCAGCTGTTCGCTGAAAATCATTTCCATAAAAATAATACCACTTTAAAGCTTTTCCACCAATAAAGAGCAAAGTTAACATGAAATTAGCAGCAAGGAGCTGAAAGCAGATGCAGTGAAAAAAACATCTGCCCATCAAATCTTACTGACATTATTAAGATTTGTGAAAATTATGTCATTCAACAAGCAATCATTTCAAAAAAAGTGAAACAAAAAGCAAGCAAATTAAATGGAAAAATAGCAGAGCATTCATTTAACCACAACAGATGACAACACAGTGTCTGAATTTCATTTGAGGAGTCATTGTTTATGTATGTGCTGAAAAACAGATTTAAAATGAGACAGTTGTTAATTAAATGATAGTGTATCTTCTGAAATACTAGCAGCAAAGCATACTGCTAAACACAACAGACTAACAGAAAGGTAAAAATTATATAGTAAATTATTGTTTAAAAAATTACTGTGATGTGCCATGAAAGAGTCATCAGTTATCAATGTTTATTCCATTTAATAACAGCTCATTCATTTGCATAGCTAAATAAATAAAAGTAAAGGTAGAGGTTTATGGTATACAGAGTTCAGAAAGTTAACAACTGCTGAATTAAAGTATGACATTCTGTTCACAGAATTTTATCAACTTTAAATGACAAGGTAGTGCATTTAAATTACCATAGTTCTAGACAGTTATAGTACTGAATTAGATAAAATATTAACAATTAACAGTGCAAAATCTGAAAATTTCAGCTTTTTATTGAGTACTGAACTGTAAATTTAGTACAAATGAGTATATTTATCTTGTTTTCACAAACAGATGTATTTCTAAGTTTAGTGATGTACTTCTCTAACAGATTATTGTTCTTCTTTCGGCTTTTCCTGGTTAGGGGTCGCCACAGCAGAACTTCGGTCCACTAATGATTGGCAGTAGATTTTTACGGTGCCGATGTGCCAGCGCTATGCCCAACCTTTAACCAAGGCACACCCATTCACACATGTTTTTCGAACACCACTCAACCGCGGGGAGGACATGCAGACTCCACACAGAAGACGCTCCAGCCGAGAATCGAACGGAAGAACCTCTTGCTGTGAGGTGACAATGCTACCGCTGCACCACAGTGGCTTATTGATGTACTTCTCTAACAGATAAGAAAGTTAATTCTGTGCTGCATGATTACCTGCAATTTACTACCTGGAACTGATACGGATTTGTGTTCAAGCCCCTCAAAAAAGGATCAAAATGAAGCAGCTATGACATAAGCTATATGAAATTGCTTACATTAGTGTTTAAGCATTGTAAATAGTAAATTAAGAGCAAACATTGACTACATTTTTAAAATCTCATAAGATGCCAATCCTCAGGAAACAGCCACAGACAAGGAAGGCTCAACACTATATATACTTTAATACACTTAAAAATATAAAATAAAAAATGTAATACACACAAGATTAAGCACTTTCATCTTTCAGTCTAGACTTCATCAGAATATTGAACAGTCTAACTCATTCATTTAAATATCCCACCACATAGGTCACATGACCCTGCTCAACAAATCCAAAACCTCTATATATTAAAAGGGAATCCAAGTGTTTCATACAATATATGATTTTAACTTCAAAATGTATCCAACAGAAATGTGACCATTCAAATCGGGAGGAGGGGTGGTGGGGTTTAACCTAAGTTGCCTGGTCACCCCGGGATTGCTCGGAATATGATCTTAACCAAAAATAGAACATTTTGATCAGGGTGACTTTTAAAAAATTATTCGGAAAAGTGTTTTCTTAGAAATATTTATAGGAAACCCACATATTGTAACAGCCTGTTACATTATAAGAGTAACCACCCTGAACACCAAAAATGGGGTATTGTGAAAGGGCAATATATACACCTAGCCAGGATGATTTTGGAGGATAATCAATTTATGTTGGAAAGTCAACAACTGACCAGCATACTTTTGTCACATGGGTACCCCGATCAGTTGGTTTCCATAGTAAGGTCCAAAGTTGCAAGTAAAAGAGAGAATGATGACATTCTGCCCTCATTAAAAACCTCTTATAACTCAGTGGCAGAAATGTATGAGCACACCTCCACTTCAAAAAGTAACCACTACTTGGCTTTTATCATGGAATATTGCTTAGAAAACTCGTATATTAGGGAGGTGGTATATAAAAATTGGTTTGATTTTTCTTGTTTCAATGACATTTTTGAAAAGGTTGGGAAAGGCCAACCTTTTTTTAACCAAAGGGTAGGACTATAAAGAACATTTTAGAACATGATAGTGACCTGAGTGCGTTTATTCATAACAATAATTCTGGCACCTTCAAGTGTGGCTTTTGTAGGCAATGCAAATACATTTTGGTCAGTGACCAGGTTAAGGTTAATGGAATTAAAATTAGAGCCAAGTTCCACTGTAAGTTTAACACTCAGGGGCCAGAAATGTAATGGGTCTTCCATGGGTAAAAACACAAAGAAAGTTAGAAGAAAGAATATATGAACAGTCTTTGTATATAAGGAAGAAAAACTTGAAAATTTCTTTGGCTAAACACAATGTTTGTCACCCTGATTGCAATTTTATATATATTTTTTTTGTTTTGATTATATTACAAACAGTTCCAGGGGGACCTTGAGAAGATATGATAGAAGCTAGTGAGTTGTGATGGCAACTTAGGTTAAATGCTACTCCCCCCGGTTTGAATAAGGGTCTATATCACATTATTGAAATTCCAAAATGCCGAACACCATAAGCTCGACCTTGGAATCTCGAAATGTGATATACTCAAATGCTCAGAACAGCGAATTTTTTCCAAGGGAAAAAAATTTGCTGTTCCGAGAATACATGCACACAGCACAAGCACACCAAACTACAAAATCCACACATACACACTTCACAGAACCCTACACTAAACCGTACATACACTACTATCTATCCACTTACCTTAACCCAATCCTAACCCTAAGGTCCCTAACTAATGCAGACTCACCTTACCTGCTCCCTAACCCTGAGGTCACCAACTAGCGCACACTCAGCTTACCCGGTCTCTAACCCTGAGGTCCCTAACTATCGCACACTCACCTTACCCACTCCCTAACCCTAAGGTCCCTAACTATTGCACACTCACCTTACCTGCTCCCTATCCCTAAGGACTCTAACTATCGCACACTCCCCTTACCTCAGTCCGTTTGCACACTTACCTTAACCCGGTCCGTCATCTTCACACCACAGTCAAGGAAATAGCGAAGCCACAGAAACGGCCCACCAAATACTTTCCCTAGAAAAATATTCAGTGTTCTGCAGCTTCTCTGTTTCAAGTGTTCGCTGAATAGGGGTCAATATTATAACATCCAAAGTTTTAAGACTTTGATGTTATAATATAGACCCTTTGAATAATCACATTTCTATTGCATGCATTTTGAAGTTAAAATCATATATTGTGAGAAATACTTGGGCTCCCTTTTAATATATGGAGGTTTTGGATTTGTTGAGCTTGGTACTGTGACATAGGTGGTGGGATATTTAACTGAATGAGTTAGACTGTTCAATGATTCTGATGCCGTCTGGACTGAAAGACAAAAGTAGTTATTCTTATGTGTATTACATTTTTTATTTTATATTTTTAAGTGTATTTTAAGTGTATTAAAGTATATATAGTGTTAAGTTTTCCATGTATGTGGCTGTTAACTAAGTACTGGTATCTTGTGGAGTTTGTTGATTTTGTTTGGTTCCAGGTTTCTTGGTTTGTTGTATCATTTAAAAAATCATGGATGTACCAAAGTCATATTTATAACTTTTTTAAAAATGTTTATAGTTGAGATAATGGGGAGTATTCAAGAAGGAATAGTGTTATATGAAACAGTTGGCTCCCTACTGAAATATCTGGATTCACAATGCCAGCTGCTAAGTCACCAAAAAACTACTGAAAATACAGAAGATCAGCAAATATCAAACATTGCTCTTCTCACTTAAACTTGTTTTTTGAAGGGACAAGGCTCAGACACACCCCAAACGTATGCATGCTGTCTCCAAGATCACAAGATCACCATACCTTGAAGAAAAGTGAATATTCAGAGAAATGGCAATTTCGGACTGTGTATATGGATTTTGAGCAATTTTAGTCTCCATCTTCCTGGGTTGTGCATTACAAGTCCCTGCATTTTAAACTGTTATCAAAACACTATTAAATCACATGTTTCTTTAACCTTTCCTAGAAGCATAAAAAACGTTGTCCAAATAAGGCAAAGTTCTCCTGTCCATCCTTACTAGTGTGCTTATCATATCCTTACTTCTGCCTCATTCCCATCCCTACATTCTACCTTCTGAAAAAGCTTTCCTTAACAGTATTACTGTTCAAAGTATGTCTGAAGGTACTGTTCTTTATTTAGTTTTATCTCTGTTGCTTTTTAGTTGACAAGTTATAAACAGAAAATATTTGTTTTTCTTTTGTAGTCAATTGAGTTTTGAAAATTTTTCTTTTGTGTAAGGTAGTTTTGAATCAAGAAGCTGATGTAATGATGTTTTTGTGTGTCTCCTTTAATTAACTGAAAGCTGATTCCAGCAAGTGCAAATCCATCGACACAAATGCATCGAACAGCGAAATTAGCAAACTCACAAAACCGCGAAATTACTGCGTAATTCAAAATGCGGAAGTGTTTTGGTTGGCCCGTCTGAGCTACAGGTCCATAAGGTAAGTGTGTGATAGTTACGGACATTAGGGTGCGGGTTAAGGTAAGTGCATAGATAGGTAATGTAATATGGGTAATGTATTTAACATTTAGTGTAGGGTTTGAGGTACGGGTTTGGTTAGTGTACGTGTGTGGTTTATTTATTTTGTTTGGGTATAGCTCCATAGGGTAAGTGTGCTGTAGTTACGGACCTTAGGGTTAGGGAGGGTTAAGGAGAGTGCATAGATAGTGGTGTATGTAGGGTTTAGTGTAGGGTTAGAAGTAGGGTTTTGGTTGGTGTATGTTTGTGGTTTATTTATTTTGTTTGGGTGGGTAGTGTGTTTCGGGCAGTGAGGTTGGCCGAGTATGACAAGTCCGTATTTTGAGTTTCGCGGTTTTGTGAGTTTGCTTATTTTGCGGTTCGATGTATGTGTCGATGGATTTGCTTTCGCTGGAATCAGCTTTTGGTTAATTAAAGTAGACCCGTTTTTGCACATAGATTTTTCATAATATATCATACTGAAGTAAGCTGGTAAATCTTTTTATTTTTTTAATTTCTGTGTACCGCCTTCATTTCTAATGGCCCTGGGGAAACAACTTACTTGATTTAATTTCTATATTAACTGGTGTCTTTTTAAAGACAATGAATCTAGACATGTTTATTTGTTTAAGCTCTTCCTGGTGGCCAGTCATGATAAGGTTGTGACTGGTAGCCCTATCAGTCAATAACTTGACTTCCTTTCATATTTAAACTACCCATCTCAAATGAACATGAGAAGACACAAAGATGAAATTATTGCATTTTTGTGCAAAGAGTACGAGAAGTGGAAGAGAAAGGCATATGAGGAAAATATTAATAAGGTACATTTTAAAAGCTGTGAAAAAAATAAGTGAGCAAATTATGGAACAGTTTGGTCAATTTTATTTAAATGACCTGCTTGCCCAAGGGTGTTTAAGTTCAGAGAGAGTATAGTGAAATTGGGGGAGCAAACTGACTGCATGGTTACTAATGGGATTAGTTTGGAAATAGTTAATACAAAATGTTTGGAGTTGATAACACAAGAATAATGTGTTACAGGTTTAAGGTCAAGTAGTCTAGGCAGTAAAGCAAAAGAATAGTGTCATTCATTAAGGAAAAGGAAGAGATACTCAACTGAATTGGAAAATGTAGATGAAAGTTTAATAGGTTAGGCAATGATTTACATTAAAAGATGAGAATAGTTATAGCACTTAGCTAGGAAAAGTAAAGAGAAGAGTCCTGGGGGGTACTTTTGCAGATAGTTAAGGTAAACAAACAGTTGGTGATTGGAATGGATTACAGGGAAAAACATCAGGTCATATTACTTTAAATAACAAGGAAAAGAATGACCAGGAGGCAAGAGAGAATAACTCTGGAGTAGGCCATAATAGGTCCATAGGTACTTACAAGGCTATTACTCCATTAGGATCTTTAGCAGCCTGGCCATACATTCCCATGAAGTTTTTAGCCCTTGTATTTTAAGCATAAATAACTAAAAGATGAGCAGAACATTTACATGTTGCTCCTATCCATGAAGGACAAGGGTTCTAAACCAGGTGTGAATTTGGCCATACATTCCCATGAAGTTTTTAGCCCTTGTATTTTAAGCATAAATAACTAAAAGATGAGCAGAACATTTAGATGTTGCTCCTATCCATGAAGGACAAGGGTTCTAAACCAGGTGTGAATTTGAAGTCATCCATCCATTTCTCATCACTACATTTGAATAATGTAAGAAAATAAATTTGCTTTATGCAGAGAGGAAGACGATTCCAAAGAAGTGGCATTCTGTGATACATATTTCTCCCTTTAAAACGTTCTGTTTATGTTGAAAAAGAGAGTGCCCCAATGAACTTGTGAATCTGCAGTATGTCTGGCAGGATATGGTCTGCTGAGGCTTTGTAAATGAAGCAGAGACTGCCAGTCAGTAGCCTGTATGACACTGAAGAGGCCAAGGCTGTGACAGTCTCCAAAGTTTTTATTATTCAGACCCCCGAGTTTCTTAGTAAAAAATCTTTGTGGCTGTTCAAGTTGTGTTAAACATTTGGATACATAATACTGAAGGGGTGATTATGCTCATTGATTAGCCTGATGAATGCAGAATACAGTGGAATGATCACATCCCTTGACATGGATACCATACCCTTGGTAATAAGCCTTGCAATGAAAATGGGCTTTCTTATAATGATGGGTATATGGTAATCAAAGAACAATTCTTTGTTTACACTGGTTACCAAGTCTCGAACAACTGGATCAGTTTTCAGTGGTGTGTTGTCAATGTATAAGTTGTAAGGGACTTCTTGTTTTCAGAAAAATATTATTATCAATTTCTTGGCATTTAGTTTTGGTCTATAGTTTTGTCAGCAGCTATTGATTTGGTAAAGGCCCTCTTTGAGAATCTAGGTGTCCTTTGGGAAGTTTATGACTCCAGGTTTTTAACGATTTGCAAACATGTTCAGTCTCAGCCTTTTAAGCCCTTGACAGTAACTTCAGGTACAACAGTAGTGACTGGTCTTTTGGAGGAGGTAGAGAAGCCCATCCTGATTTCCTGGGTTATATTTGTGATCCAATTTTCAATCCAATGAGTTTCACAGGGATAAAAATTTAGCGGGGATAGTTTGTCTGTGATATTTGAGTGTGGGATGGTGTTCAACACCCTTGTGAGGTCCAGAGGTCTTGTGTGCACTATTTTGCCCTCATGTACTGTTTCAGTAACCTTCTTCTATAAGGTACCCAGATTAAGAAGTCAGGATCTGCCTCAGACAAATCCAAAATGGGCTACAGCCAAGAGTCTTTAGGTTACTTATGTCTTTATTAATTTCATAATGATCAAGAATCTTTAGGTCACCTATGGCTTTATTTATTAATTTCATAAAGGTGATAATTTCTATAGCCTTACATATGAGGCTGGGCAGACGTCTGGACCAGTTATCTCACAGATGCATCATTAACTCACCTTTGTGCAAAGAGATGGCACTTGCTGCCCTCTAGTCATCTAGTACAAAACTAGTGTGGGGGCTGTCATTGAGTAGACTCAGTAAAGAGTCTGACAGGAACAGTTTCAGGCTAGAAAGTAAGCATCTCAGTATGGTCCTATATAAGCAGTGTTCTATGCCTTGCATAGAGTCTTCAGGACATGCTCATTGGAGATTTGAGGGGGGTGGTAGATACATGTATTAGATATGGAAATGTAAGAGGGGAGGAGAGGGGGAGACTTGCAACTATATTTACATGCTAGTATCTAATGTAGCAGAAGCAAGCTTTATGTTTTTTTTTTGGTATGGGTGGCTATTGTTACCTCATATGTAGGCTTGGCTGATTTGATCATGGTCCAGAATTCCCTGTTAAGTTTATCAAGAGCTTTTTTTTTAATTTTTGCATCTTGAGAGTTACATTTATTTTTATGTGCAATAAATTATAGAGCCTTTTAAAACTTGGGGTCCACAATATGGGGTTATTTTTTAATTTAGTATTGTATGTACTTTGATTAGGAAGAGATGCATCTATACATTTATTCTAATTTGTCAGTAAGGGATTCTGCATAAGGACTGAGGTGGAAAGGGATGTTGAATTTAGTAATCAAACAAAACCATTTACATAGACAGGGAATTATTCCTCAGGAAATTTTACATTTCTTAAGAAATATGGATCCTATTATTCCCAATACATTTGGTATAATCAATATTCATAAGAGCTATGTGTCCTCCAATGTGACCCATAGTAGCAACCCAGAACTCCAGGACTTACCCTCTAGCAGTCTATATAGACAAAAAATTGAAACCCATGTTTTCTAACACAACACATTTATTGATGGGCTCCTGGGATTTTTTTGGGCAGATTTTAAAATGAATTATGTTATGGTGATATGTGGTCTTTCACTATATATGTCATTGATTTATTCACCTGCATCACACAAGAAATATTTGTTTATTTTATTTATTTATTTACATTTGTTTACTAGGAAATTTTGACTGGATGTAGGTCCTTTTTCCAGTGGAGGCCCGGGGAGAAAAGCTCCACAGAATGACATGGTAGATGGTAAACAATAACAATCAAGGTATGTATACAGTACAGGTGATCATGCCATGGAGAAATACAGGAGCAAATTTAGTATAATTGAGTAGTAAGCTCTAATTACAAACATTGGGAAATAAGAAGTAAAACACAGTGCTATAAATTTTCTAAACAGTAACTAGATAACAATAATAGTGAGTAATCTTAAGTTCAATTTTGTAATGATAGATTGGTTACTCTATCTAAATCTGGGAAAGGAGAGAAGAGTTGAAGGTGGGGGGTTATTAGTCGGGGTTTGGACAAGGACAAAGCCAGTGTGAACGTAGGTGAGATTTAAGTGCAGTCTTGAAAAGACTGCAGGAAGGAAGGGTAGTTATGGTAGTGTGAAGGTTGCTGCAGAGCTTGGATATAGTGGAGGAAAATAGTGCTTCACCTGCTGAGTTTTTGGCATTGGTGACCTGGAGAAGATTTTTGTTGTAGGAGCGCAGTGGTGTAGAAGAGTGGTAGGGTTGGAGAATTGAATGGAGTGATGGGATTTGGAGAGGGTGTTTTACTAGTTTATGAACAAAGATGAGTTGAGTTTGGTGTAGGAGTTGTGGGAGTTCAAGCCAGTCCATGTCTCTAAGGGAGACACAGTGGTGGCTGCGATAGGAGGCACCAATGGCAAATTTTGTGATTATATTGTAGCAGGCTTTGAGTTTGTGTAGGTCTGACATTCTAAGATTTGAGAATATGGGTGATGCATAGAGTAGGGTGGAGATTAGTTGGGAATTGGCAATAAAGATTCTTGCTGGTTTGTTGAAGTATTGGCAGCTTCTATATAAGGCACCCAGTTTTTTGTGAACTTTTTTTATTGTTAGTGATATGTGGGTGTCACATTTGAGATTATTGTCTATCTGTATGCCAAGTAGTTTTGTGTGGACTGTTGGTGAAATGGAGGTATTATCCTTGGCTTGAATAGTGAAGTGTGGGGTGTTTGGGGTAAATATAAAGGATTGGAAGATGAGGAGTTTGGTTTTATTTGGATTGAGGAGAAGCTGGGCATTAGATAGCCAGCTTTCAACTGAAGGGAAAGATTCTTGGGTGATCTGTTGGAGTTCTGTTAGAGTTGGATCTGAGCAGATGAGGGTGGAATCATCTGCGTACTGTATGAGGGAGGCATGTTTGATGGCAGTGCTGGTGGCCTTGTAGATAGCTGTAGAACCAGTCTGTGGCTGGTGTGGAGAAAGAGATGTCAGATAGAGCAGAGAGTAGTAGATTGTGTGACACAATGTCAAAGGCTTTAGATAGATCCAGAAATACAGCAGAGAGGAGGCCATTGTTTTTGTGATGGAGGATAGTGTTGGTGAAGGAGAGGAGAGCAGTTGTCATGCTGTGGTGTGGCCTGAAACCATGCTGGGTATTGGAGAGGAGGTTATTGTTAAGGAGGAATTTGGAGAGCTGTGAGTTGATGTATTTTTTGAGTATCTTATAGAGGGCGGAGGGGATGGCAATGGGGCGGTAGTTGGAGAGGTCAGTGGAGGGGCCAATTTTGTGAAGGGGAATGATGTGCGATATTTTCCATAGAGTGGGTACATAGGATTCAGATATGGAGTGGTTGATTAATATGGAAATAGGATTAGCTAGGGCATCAGCTGCTATCTTTAGGTATTCAGCTGGCAGGTAGTCGGCTGCTAATTTTGTGGGTTTTAGTTTTGTCAGGAGTCTTTTTATGTAGGGGGTGGGTACTGTGGAGAGAAAGAAGGTAGGGAGGGGTGGTTTTGGGTTGGGTGAGGGGGGAATTAGTGTAAAGAAGTGCTTTTTTGTTAGGGGTAGAATGGATTCTGTGAAGTGTTTATTGAAGAAATCAGCAATGCTACTGATGGAGAGAGGGGTGGTTGGTCAATGGGTGCTTACTTTTCCTGGGCAGAGTATAAATATAAATATATAAATAGGAATGGGCTTTTTAGTGAGGCACTTTAAGGCTCTGATTTGTTGACTGGTTTGGATATTAGATTACTTATTGAATTTATAGGCTTAGTGTTAGACAATAATTTTCTATTCTTTGAAGGGGAATATTACAAACAGATTCAGGGTGTGGCAATGGGAGTGGCATATTCTCCAACCAACATCAACCTGGTGTTATATTATTGGGAGCTGAGCCATGATTTCAATAACAATATATATATATATATATATATATATATATATATATATATATATACATATATATACATATATATATATATATATATATATATATATATATATATATATATATATATATATATACATATATATATATATATATATATATATATATATATATATATATATATATATATGGGTCTACCTGAGATGGTCGACAAGCCATTTGATCGACTTTCATTTGGTCGACAATTCATTTGGTCGACAGGCAGATTTGCCCCCCTCCCCAAAGTTGTGCGACCCTGGAGTTGATATATATAGTTAGGGGGTGTGGGGGGCACAGCCCCCCACATTGGGGGGTGTGGGGGTGAAGCCCCCCACATAAAACTGCTTGTCGACCAAATGAACTGTCAACCAAATGAATGCCGATCATATGTCCTGTCGACCATGTGATAGGGATCCATATATATATATATATATATATATATATATATATATATATATATATATATATATATATATATATATATATATATATATATATATATATATATATATATATATATATATATATAAACACTGTGCTTTGTATTTATGTTATTTAGATGACATCTTTATTCGATGGAAGGGTGGTGATAAACTAGTTGATAGTACTACTGATTTTCTTAAATGTACGCACTCCTTTAAGAGGTCATTTGTTAATTATTTAGTTACCACAATCGGTATAAAAGATGACCAATGTTATTCCTCTGTTTGTAGAAACCCCACTTTCAGCAACTAGTGTTTACATTTTTTAAGTCATCATCCATACAGGCTGAAAGAGGGTATTATAAGGGGGCACTTTATTGTACTTGCCCATATGATATCTGATGACTACTTTTTCATGTCTGAGTGTGATAAATTGAGAAAGATGTTTTTGGAAATAGGTTATCCTGCACGGCTGATCATCAGTATTATCACTGATATTAACCAACACAGGTCAGGCAAGTTTAAACACCTCTTAGGTAGCAGTTTTAGATTTAGTGAAACTTTCAATAACAATGTTATGAATTCCAATTCTGGGTGTAGGGTGTTTAATCTAAAATACAACAATGAATCTCTGGATGTGCCCAATGTCATTAACTACAACTGGAACATATTTAAGACCAATGAAGAAGTTTACAAGAAGTTGGAGGAAGAACCAATATTTACATGCAAAATTGGTAGAAATTTGAAGTCTGCTTTTGAAAGACCCCCAATTACAATGTTGTTACAAAAAGATGTGGAGATTGTCCACAAAGCCCTTATCTTTTTACCAATGTTAGCCTATATTTAGAGAACCGCACCTCAACCGAGATTTTGATTTGCAAGGGGACATTTAATTCTAAATGGGTGGTGTACTTAACAAAATGTGACACCTGCTTAGCTTTCTATGTAGGGAGAACTGAGAGTGGTCTCAGAGAGGGATCTATAAGAATTTATATGACATTAGAACAGTGAATTCAAATAATGCTTTAGACAAACAATCATTACTATGAACGAGTTTTGAAAACTTTTCTTTTGGTATTCTGGATATGGTTGAAATAGACCCAAGGGGAGACTTATGGTTTAGAATGCAGAGACCTGTTTTGGCAGTTAAAACTGGACACCACCCAATGCCCCTGACATCAGTGACAACATTTGTATGCATTCAGTGCTCATGTTAAGACCTGCAAAATAATAGCCTGTTTTAATTCATTTTTTTTAATTGGTTTCAGCTATTTCGTTTTTTTCTCCAATCACACTGATTATTTTGTTAATGAGATATTAAGATGCAATTAAGCATCTTTTACCATTTTTAATCCTTTAACATAAGTTTTATTGATTCTTTATTCTTGTTAGCTATCAATCTATAGTAGTCTGTTTTGATTACTGTTGACGATTTTTGCTTGAATGCACTTTTTATTTATTTATTGGCACTGTTCCTTCAAGACCTGATTTGTTTTACTTGATTAAGGGTATTTGTGATGGATTATTCTAATTTGTGTTTAGTTGTGATGAAGTCCCTTTTGAATTGATTGAGGATGAAAGCACTTAACTTTGCTTTTTATTTGTGCTATCCTGGATCCTGGATTCAGTCCCGTAGTCCTCAGCACATTGGGCAACAAGCGCCCTTCAGCACTCATTGATTCTGTAGCAGGTGTGGGTTTTATGGGATTGGGTTGCTAGCCCAAGGCCCAACTCTCCATGGAGGTTGTGCCACACATTCACACGCACACACTCACACCTAGGGCCAATATAGAGTGTCCAATCCACCTACTGCATGTCTTTGGAAAGTGGGAGGAAACTGGAGCACCCTGACAAAACCCACACAAATGAAGGGAGGACATGTAGACTCCACACAGAAGGCAGCCCAGCTGAGAATTGAACTTGAGAACCTTTTTCTGTGAGGTGACAGTACTAAACACTACACCACTGCACCGTCATTTGGTTTACATATTATATTAAATTTTGTTTTTTAGTACTTGGACCATTTGGTTTATTTTATTGTTAATGTGCATTTTCATCTTGTTTTTGACTGTATTTTATTACCCGTGTGGAATTTGGTATCTACTATAAATAAAGTTCATTCCTTACAACCTACCCATATTGCCCACCTCATTTCAGCTACTGGTTTACCTTCTGTGCAGTTTTTCCTTTGTGTCGCTTGGATATTGAATTTAGCCTGGTCATCACTTAGTTACAGTTTTGCCTTGGCATAGTCTCTGAATACTGAGGTATTAGACAATGCTTCTGGCTTCAGTCTTAAGGTGAATGTGACTGATATTTGACCAAGGAGTTACAATTAGTAGAAAGCAGAGCTGTCGTCCCATATTAGTGGGAATAAAGTCCAGGATTTTATCCCCATTGGTTAGGGGGTTGTCTAATTGGTTTTGAGTGTTTCCATTGATGAAGTCCACAAACATTTGGACATAGTTAAGGAATGGAAATATCTCCCATTTAGTGGATGAGAAGTTAAAGTCATCTATGAGAATTGTGTATGGCTTAATTCATTGGGAATCCATATTAGTTAGATAGGAATTATGGGCTGAGGAAGACATAGAGACAGTCCAACAGTTAGCCTTCATGTGATAAGGTATTGTGTTAAAGCTAAATTGGATGAAAAGGAGTCTCAGATAATTATTTTGCACAAGTAGTCTGGGGATTAAGTAGTTATTTTATAAATATGGAGACAGCATGACCTTTAGTGCCTTCATCTAGTGTGGTGGGCCTGAAAATGCAGTAGGAATTGAAACCATACATTGACAGGGTGCTGTCAATGATCTTCAATTAGGTCTCTGTGATGATGCATATATTCATGTTTTTCAGGGTAAGGATTGCTCATAGGAAGTGGTATTTTTGTAAAGGTTCCTAGCATTGAGCAGCAATACCTTTATGTTATCCATATTCTGACTTTGTTATGTTGGAAGTTTTTGAGGACTGATGCTACTTAAATAGGTACTATGAGGCTGGATAAGATTTTAACCAATATATGAAATCCTTGGAGAGGCAGATGCAGGCCATTCTTTGCAAAGCTGTTGGAAAAGGCAGGTACAGGCCATTCCTTGCACAGCTGTTGGTACTGCCTGCCATCTTCTCCCAGGCTAACATACATTAGACTCCAGTTAAATGATATGCAAAGCTTGTTCAATTCAATAATCTTTTTTATTTCTATTGCAGCATCATTCTTTACAATAATAAGATGCTGTCCAAGGCTAGGTTCATACCTCTCTAGCATATATATTTGAAGAGTTCCATAATGTCTATCTTTTCATAGACCAGTGAGGTATGTTTCAAGTCATTTATACCCATGTGCACTATGACTGTGTTATATGTGTATTTGTGGTGTAAGAACCTGAGAGGCTGTATGGTATAGCATATACTGCACCTGATAGGTAATAAACTGTGTTTGTCTCATTGTACAGCCCAGTGAGTTGTACATTACAGTATCTCACAATGGAGTCACCTACGACTATGGTTTTGCAACATATGGAGGTTTGTCTTATAGGCTTTTGAACTGGGGCACTGTCTTAGATATGTGCTTCATGATGCCTGTGCAGTGGGTTTTTGAGGCTGGTCAGGGTACTTGATTCTTTGCTTATATTTAGGAGGCCTTTGTGGTTTATATAGGTTACTTGTAACAGCCTCAGCATATGT
The DNA here is from genome assembly GCF_019279795.1 of Protopterus annectens. NCBI lineage: Eukaryota > Metazoa > Chordata > Ceratodontiformes > Protopteridae > Protopterus > Protopterus annectens. The sequence goes on from NC_056735.1 coordinate 907,832,312, forward strand.
AGGTCCATGTGCTTGATTTGATCTAGGTCTGTTAGGTTTACTATGGTGTTGTGTGGTACTGACAGCCTGTTATTATATACCTTCATGCAAGAGTTCTGCCTCCAGTAACATTAAATAACTGCATCTCTCATACACTGTATCTCTCATGTCATAACTGTCAGTTTAAGTAGTAGATTGTTGTCAGTAAACATGAGACAATTGTTAGTTCTGCCTCCAGTAGCATTAAGTAACTGCATCTCTCAATTATGCCTGCTTTAATAATAGGCTGTTATAAGTAAACACAAGACAATTGCTATATTGTCTCGGGGTGTCATTTTCAACAAGGTTGGCTGCAGAAATGTTCAGAAATTGTAGATCCATAGAACCTGGCGCATGTTAATATGGTCTGAAGGAAGAGTACCTTCTAAAAGATTTAGAAATGACTACACAAGGTTCTATCTGTCTGGTAGTAGAGACAGTGCTGCTCTCAGAAGTGCTTTGTGCAGCAAGGAATCAATAATTCTTAACTCCTTCTCTCACTAGAAGCAAAACAGTAATATTAAGCCCAAGGTTCCCCTTGAGAATTAATACTAACCCAGGTGTTGCTGGGTTCTGTAGACTTGGGATACTTTTCTTTAATTAAATACTGAAGATAGAACCTTCAACACCTGAATGCATCAGAAATCAAGACTGCTGAAAAGGTTATCAAAACTGCAACCAGACCACTCAGTGAATCCCTATGCATACTGTCCAATCAGAAACAAGCAGGAATCATGCACCTCTTCTTTTTCTCTCACCAAAAACAAGGTAGTAACATTAATCCCAAACTGTCTCATAATAAGCAAATTATAAATTTTCCAGTGATTGATAATCTGTAGAGAAAGAGTAGGCTATAATGTCTCTCTCTTCCTTCTCTTGTCATGAGGAAAACAGAAACCCTGATCTCAAGTAGATTCCTGAGAAGCAGTTCCTAGGCACTCAAGTGATTGTAGTCTAGTGATTTAAAAGTAAGACAAAAAAAGTATTACTAGTCAGAAGATTGCAGTGTGCGCTGAGTGAACGGGATGATATGAAAGATATGAAACAGAGGTTAACTCAAATTTTAGGAGATTAAAGCGACGACTTCCCAGTTTAGTCTTCAGTACCTAGTTTCTAAAGTCAAATTTAGAGTAGGGAACGGGCTGCTAAAAAGCTAATAAGTTTACGACTCCAATGCAGTCACACACCAGCTGTAGTTCCACAGCACTTGCAGCTAAATAGGAATGCAGCTAGACAGGAACGTGGCTAAATTAGAAATCCTATTTCTCAGCTCCTCCCAAAGATTAACTAGATTTAATTCCTTTTCAATCAGCGAATGGGAAAGGATTTTTTTTGTAACTGAACCTATCCAATATTTTTTTAAACTTCAAGAAAAAGAAACTTTAAGGTAAAACAAAATTTAATATAAAACAAACTCGAAGAAAAAAAATCTTTAAGTTAAAAACTTTCAAACTAGCAGTAGTTTCACAGAATTGAGCCATAAAGAAATACAGCTAAATCCCATTTTTTCTACTTTTCCCACTAACTCATTTTCAGTTGGTGAATGCAAAATAAATTTTGCTAACTAAGCCCAGCCAATAATTTTTAAAATTCCAAGAAAAAGAAACGTTAAGTTAAAACAAAATTTAACATCAAGTAAATGTTAATATAAGAACATTTTTTAAAAAATAATAGAAATATGAAGTGCTAAATGAAGAAATCTAATCCAAAATCCAATACAGTTAAATAAAAGCAGTAGTATTACAGCACTTTCAGCTAATGAGTGTATAAATGAATTAATATAAGGATAAGTATTAATAATTAACGATTATCTGTTAAAAGGAATAAGAAACTTTCTAAGTAGCAATTATAAGCAAAGAGTTACGGTTTCAGTCCTGACTGGATATAGATTGCTGGATATCAAAAAGGAATTCTTACATTGTTAATTCAAAAAAAAAAATACATATCATGGTATGGTGGTCTGTAAGGGTAATAATGACATAAGTAAAACCTCAGAAGAGGATGTCTTGAAAGAGGTTAACTTAATCTTGGAACATTGCTCAGGATATGAGGATAAGGTCTCTTCTTAGATATGTTCCAAGCTTTAAGATTTGATGACATGCATAAGAGGATCACACATACACGGTAGGAAAATAATAAAAATAATGGAAACTATCAATGTCAATATGTGTGTTCGGGAATATATGGTTGATTAAAAAGATTGTTTTACTAGGCATGGATACCCACTAAGTAACACAGTCATTAAGATACTGAGCTGTAAGCTAGGAAAAACATGTAAAGGACTTTTACAGATGGAGCTTATAACATTCTATACCACAAGAAGGTCCATTGTAGGCAATGAAATTTAAGATTAATATTTTGTAATGCAAGAAAATTGAGAAGCACATTTACAGATTTACAATTATTATTTTAGGAGAGAAAGTTAGATTTGTATATATTAACTGAGATGTGGTTTGCTGAGATTGCTAAACTCTTGGAGATCATGAGCTTTGTTGTCTTTCATAATTTGAAGATAAATAGTAAAGTTGGAGGAATTTAAATTAATGTGAAGGAGAATATTAGTTGTCAGATAAGTTATAATAGTGAAGTAACTGAGATTATATCAGGTATGATACACTGAAAAAAGTCCAAATTAAATTATTGAGTTGTTGCAGAGTTCCCTACAGAATAACTAAGAAGTTAAAGATGTTGCTAAGTAGTTTGAAAATGTGTGAATTCTCCTATTATTGCTTGCTGTGTGTGTGTGTTTGTGTGTGTGTGTGTGTGTGTGTGTGTGTGTGTGTGTGTGTGTGTGTGTGTGTGTGTGTGTGTGTGTGCGCGCACAATCAAAGTTATTAAACAAACAGCAAAAAAATTTTTTACACTCAAATAAATGAAAATGAAGCACAGCCTATTAACAAAGTACAGTTTGATCTTGATAATTATTCCTTATTTTTTTATTTATTTCCAATGTTATAACTATACATTCAAGCTACTTACTGTAAATACATGTATACATTACTTACTATATATATATATTTCTGTGCATATTTTACACCACATATATTCGTGTCACTCTATTTTACTCCTCTCCTTAATTTGCCTATCTGGGCTCAAGCTGTAGCTAAAAAGGTTGTTTGGATTAGTCTATCAGGTTATCAAATAGAAAATAAGTAAAAATAAATAAACATGCAGTAGACCACAAGAAGAGCCAACAAATCAAACATACACCCCCTGATAAACAATGCATATTCCAAACAAAGCAGATGGCAAGCCCCTCTCCACCTCCATATTAGGGGAGAAGCCACTGCCACAGCAAAGAGGACACCCCAAACATCTTATGGAATACAAAATAATAGTACCACCCTACCCCTTCTATCCTAAGGAAATAATCTAAAAGTTGACAGTTGTTAGAAAGAATATATATATATATATATATATATATATATATATATATATATATATATATATATATATAAAATGCATAATGAATGTAAATGAAAAAAAATGAATATAGTTTATTTTATACTAATGCATGTGTGCCTATGTGTTGTGATAATTTAATTAAGATCACCACGAACCAAGTAGGATAGCCTCACTCCGTTTAATACACAAGATGCCACATGTCTGAAACTTTGGAAAATTTACTCCGTTCCCTGTCCATTACTCTCCTAACCACTCCCGACTGACCGTCATAGGTGGTGACAAACCCGGAGTTAAAATTCGTTGCCAAACTAGTGTTCGATTCATTGTCTTTTCCTTTTTCAGGAGATATTTTCCCCAAAATTGGGGCAAATTTTCCTTCCCTTTCTTCTGATACCTCCTTCAGTGTTCTGTCAAATAAATCACTGGGGTACCCTCTGTTCGAGAATAACTCTTTCAGTTTGGTTACTTCACTTGTAAAAGTTTGGTCGTCAGAGGTCATTCTACACATTCTGACAAGTTGTCCTTTCATAACCCCTTTCTTCTGGTGTAGTGGGTGAGAACTAGGGAAATGTAAATAGGAGTTTGAGAAGGTTTCTTTCCTGTGAATTCTGGATACAAAGTGTCCATTGTTTTTCTTAATGTTGACATCTAAGTAAATAAGCTCTTGTTTGTCAAGTTTGTAGGTGAAATCAAAACATTCCGTTGTACCCCTAAGGTATTCAACAAATTCTTCAAAATTGTTTTGATTGCCTGTCCATAAAAAACATAAATCATCTAAAAATCTCCCATACAATGTCCAAAAATGTCCCAAATTTCCTCCACTTAGGAGATCAGAGAGACTTATGGAGAAGGAACCAGTAACATACAATTCAAAAAACTACAAGGGCACGGACTGGAGACCCCAGGTGAGGAACAGAAAGAGATGGAATTAATAGAATCCATCACGCAGGAAGGTTGTAAATGGACTTACAAAGATTTCAATGTATTCAATTACTCTGACACTACCGTTGACAAAAATCTTTTTGATTTGTTCTCCAAAGGTTTTGGGTTCATACCAAAGCAGAGAACAAATATTTTCAGATTACTAATAGATGTGAAAATGTTTCTGAGAAAGTAAAACGTGGAAATAATTTTCAACGGAAAGGCAAGTAATTTAAATCAAAACAGCCTGGCACGGTGTAGCACATTTAATCCACCTTTACACCCCCAATTGAGGAATTTTGAGTTAATGGTGGAAAAAGAATTAAGGGTAGGGTTGAAACATGACTTTGTGCACCCTAATTTAACAACACAGGAAAATCAAATTCTTAGAGATCTAAGCAAAAACGGGAATTTAATATTAATGAAACCGGACAAAGGTGGGGGTGTGGTACTTATGGACTACACTTTGTACGAATGAAAAATGATGGAAATACTGAATGATACAAGCAAATATTCTAGAACTTTCTTAAATGAAATCAATATAGCCTACAAGAACATTCAGGTGGCTTTAAATGATTTACTAATGGAAGGACTAATTGACATCAAAACTTATAAATATTTGCATGTTGAAAAGCCTAAGGTTCCTTCCATCTTTGGGATTCCCAAAGTGCACAAAGATACTAACGACCCTCCTTTACGGGCTATAGCTTCAGCAGATGGATCGGTTACAGCACCTTTAGCAAAGTTTGTGGATGTGAAAGTGAAAGGGTTGGTTTTGAACAACACTAACATCTTGAAAGACTCTTGGGACTTCTTGAGGAAACTTCAACCTGACTTATCTGATGAGGAGATGTCCTTTGGGACCCTGGATGTGGTGGATTTATTTACCAGTATACCACATGGTGTGGGTATGGAGTGGTTTGAGGAGATGTTGATTGGATAAAAAGACATTACCCAGATCGAGTTTAGAACAATCTTGGTCCTGATGGAAATGGTACTAAAAAACAACTTCATTTTCTTTCAAGGGGAATACTTCAAACAAGAAAAGGGAGTGGCTATGGGGGCACACTGTGCCCCCACATATGCTAACATTGTTATGGCATATTGGGAAAACAAATACTTGTTATACTCCCCTTACAAAAGTTTTTGGACATTGTATGGGAGATTTTTAGACTATTTATGTTTTTTATGGACAGGCAATCAAAACAATTTTGAAGAATTTGTTGAATACCTTAGGGGTACAACGGAATTTTTTGATTTCACCTACAAATTTGACAAACAAGAGCTTATTTACATTAACAAAAACAATGGACACTTTGTATCCAGAATTCACAGGAAGGAAACCTTCTCAAACTCCTATTTACATTTCACTAGTTCTCACCCACTACACCAGAAGAAAGGGGTTATGAAAGGACAACTTGTCAGAATGTGTAGAATGACCTCTGACGACCAAACTTTTACAAGTGAAGTAACCAAACTGAAAGAGTTATTCTTGAACAGAGGGTACCCCAGTGATTTATTTGACAGAATACTGAAGGAGGTATCAGAAGAAAGGGAAGGAAAATTTGCCCCAATTTTGGGGAAAATATCTCCTAAAAAAGGAAAGGACAATGAATCGAACACTGGTTTGGCAAAGAATTTTAACTCCGGGTCTGTCACCACCTATGACAGTCAGTCGGGAGTGGTTAGGAGAGTAATGGACAGGGAATGGAGTAAATTTTCCAAAATTTCAGACATGTGGCATCTTGTGTATTAAACGGAGTGAGGCTATCCTACTTGTTTCGTGGTGGTGTTTTTTCATTTATTGGCTTCCTTTTGCACCATTCATCCATTTTTTCATAATTTAATTAAGATGTTTATTAAAAAGGTACACTCTTATTTCTGTGAAAACAGATACACATAATTATCTTCCAGAAAAACGACATCCAGGAAATTCAAAATTATGGTAAATGGCTGAAACAGGCATAGAAAAGCAAATACTGCTCATCGGTATTTATACCCCTAACTGTAAATCAACATACTTAAAAAAAATGCCAAAAGGAGAGTATAAACTCCTGATCCTTTTTTAATGATTTTACCTGTCTCATCTTTCAAATTTGTAAAGCTTCATGGAATCATTAACCATGTTAACCCTTGAATGACTATACATTCAACACACCCAGCCAATGTTTTACAGTATGAACAATCATTTACACACTCCAAATATTACTATTTGTAGCTATATGTTCAACACAAAATTTCTGTCACCCACTTGGCACTCATTCATTCATTTCAATTTAAATAACAGCAAAAGAGATTAGTCAGCTGTTACCTCAGCCAGAAAAAAATACAATTAAGCTCTTGATGTGAGAATTTTTACAGTCCACTTCATGGTTAAGCAACTCACATATACCACATAATATAGTAATACAACAAGCTCCTGAGCATAACACTAATGAAACAAAATTATAACTTTAATGATCCCTTTTATTGACAATGGCATGGGCTTTGTCAGATAAAAGTAATCATTGCTATAATACTTTTAATATCAAAGCAAAACATCATGCAACTATAGACCTCAATTGAAACCCTATGAAATAATTAACTAATATAAAATGTTCCTGCAAAACCAAATCCAAGACAGAAGCAGGGTCCAAAAACGGAGTATCACAGCAAACACTTTATTGATTTAGCACTTTCGTCGGCCTTAAGCCTCAGACCTCCTAAGAAACACATAAAATAAATTTTACAAGCTTAAATATATTCCATGATAGTCACATGGTACTTAAAAATATTCCCCCCCATTAATTGAACAATTAATTCTTAAGAAAAAATATTTAAATTACATCTGAATTGACTCTATGGACAAGCTCTTGTTCCTAGACATTAATAAATATATTAATAGATATAAAAAAATCATATTATAAATACATGTGCATCAACAAGTGTTTGAATGAAATTGGATATAAATACGAATACTGCAACAAACAGGTGTATAGGTATTTGAAAATATAAATGAATGAAATAGTTATTACATTAAAACTTATCATATCCAAACATAACATCAATAAACATATCACTACCACAGCTGATGTTGATTCACAAACAAGACATAAAATTATGTGAATCCAAAAAAACTGTTAAAATATTAATTCAATGCTGATTAAATATGAAACTCTGATTTAAGTTTTAGATAACTGGAAATAGGCAAGGTCTCATTGAGACCGGGGGGCTAGTAGCATTAACACGGAGTTGCCAAACCAACTCTCTGTATTCCAACCATATGTCTTTAGACCACCCCTCATATCTTTGTCGGCAATTTGCTCCAAACCTGAGAATCTGAAACAATGGCCACTATGCTCAAAAACATGTCTAACTAAAGCATTAGACAAATTAACCTTACAAATATCGTAAGTGTGTTGATATATCCGTTTGTTCAATGCATTTTTTGTTTTGCCTGGCAGATAGCAATATACACTAAACATTTTGTCATACAGTTAATCTTTTGTGTTAATTTCCCTTTGCCATAGCTTTCAATATCAACAACATTTGCTTTGAGGACATAACAACATTGGGGGCAGTGTTCACATCTTCTCATACGACCACCCCCACTTTTCTGTACATTCCTTTCCGACATATTTTTAATGTCGGAACTTTTTTTGTAAATCACCAATGGCCTACATCCCATTTTGACTTTACCTTCTTGCACATCAGTTAATATGCACCAGTTGTTGTTGATGATATCCTTGATATCATTAAAACAGGACTAAATGTCAAAATCAACGCCCTGTTAAAGCCTTTATTGGTAACCCTGGGGTTGAAATTACCAAACCCATCATCAAAAGTATGTGTGACTGTGATTGACACATTGGTACCCAATAGGGGAGAAAAGTACCCATCAGTCCTTTTAGTAATAACTTCCTGCAAAATAGGATCAATAAAAAACTTCAGAGTAACCTCTCCTAATCAACATAGATTTAAGTGTGTCAGTTTCATCAATGAATTGTTTAAAATCACTAACCATTCTTGCTATCCTCACTCCCTGCTCCTTAGCAAGTGACTTCTTCTGGTGTGGGGGGTGACAACTTTCAAAATGTAGCAAAGGTGTTGGAGAAGGTAGGTTTTCTGTACATAGTCAAATTAAACCCTTTCCTAACCTGGTCCTTGGTGATTGTTATATCTAAAAAATGTATTGTGTCCATGGCAGATTCCATGGTAAAGGACATAAAAGTAGTACTGTTGTTCAAAAACTCAAAAAAACTATCCAAGGCTTCTTAAGGACCATCCCAAAATATCAGGATGTCGTCAAGAAAGCGACCATAAAGCTTACAAAATTTAAATAGGTCATTTTTGAACACAAACATTGTTTCTCATTGAGTAAGCACAATATTGGCAAATAAAGGGGCCCGTGCTACCCCAATTGCCACACCAACCTTTTGTTTGAAGTACTGATTGTCAAACACAATGAAATTATTCTCTAAAATTACCTCTATAAGCATTCTAAACATTAAAATCCTGTTGTGGCTGAAGGTGGTATTAGAACAAAGAAAGTCATAAAACCATTGAGTGCCAATATCATGAGGGATAACAGTGAACAAGTCCTTAACGTTTATCGTAGCCAAGATCAGATGTTCGCAATACAGTTTATCTTTAATCTTGCTTAAACAAACGCAGGAGTCCTTGAAGACATGTTGGTGTTTTTCCAACACATTTTTTTATTTGAAAATCCACAAATTTGGCCAGATTGAATGTTTTGGATGCCTTAGCATCCACAATGGGCCTCAACGGAGGGTCAACAATATTTTTGTGGATTTTTGGGATGCCTAAATGGTCGATATCTGGGGTGATTTCTGTTGTAAAAAGTTAAACTCACTTGTAGTGATTTGTCCATCTAAAAGCAAGTCATTGAAAATAATGTCAATGTGCCTGTAGGCTAAATTCAATTCATTCAGTGATGTTTATTCATAACTATCATTGAACAAGTACACCCTTTTTTCAGTTACTACCAATACCCCCTCCCATGTCAGGTTTCATTACATTGATATTCATATTGTCACAAATGTTTTTTTTAAAAGTTCATTTTCTTCATTTGTAAAATTGGTTGTAAAATATTTTTTCTTATGTTTAATAAGATTTCTAACTTGATTACTACAAAGATTTTCAAACACCTGTAGCAAAGGGTGTAAAGGGGGGTTAAATGTACTCAATTTTTTACAATGGGTGGCATGTGTACTATTGAACTCACTATCAAAGTAAATACACAAGTTGAGTTTCCTTACAAAAACCCCCCACACCAGAAGAAGTCACGTGTTAAGGGGCAGGGGGTGAGGATAGGAAGGATGGTTAGTGATTTTAAACAATTCATTGATGAAATTGACACACTTAAATCTATGTTGATTTGGGGAGGTTACCCTGAAGTTTTTATTGATCCTATTTTGCAGGAAGTTATTACTAAAAGAACTGACGGGTACTTTGCTCCCCTATTGGGTACTAATGTGTCAGTCACAGTCACACATACTTTTGATGATGGGTTTGGTAATTTGAACCCCAGGGTTACCGATTAAGGCTTTTTTACAGGGCTTTGATTTTGACATTTAGTCCTGTTTTTAATGACATCAAGGATATCATCAACAACAACTGGTGCATATTAACTGATGTGCAAGAAAGTAAAGTCAAAATGGGATGTAGGCCATTGGTGATTTACAAAAGAAGTTCCAACATTAAAAATATGTTGGAAAGGAATGTACAGAAAAGTGGGGGTGGTCGTATGAGAAGATGTGGACACTGCCCCCAATGTTGTTATGTCCTCGAAGCAAATGTTGTTGATATTGAAGGCTATGGTAAAGGGAAATTAATGCAAAAGATTAACTGTATGACAAAATGTTTAGTGTATATTGCTATCTGACAACATTGTGGTATGTTTTATATTGGCAAAACAAAAAATGTATTGAACAAATGGATATATCAACACACAATATTCATAAGGTTAATTTGTCTATGCTTTAGCTAGACATGTTTTTGAGCATAGTGGCCATTGTTTCAGATTCTCAGGATGGAGCAAATTGTCAACAAATATATCAGGGGTGGGCCTAAAGACATATGGTTGGAATACAGAGAGTTGGTTTGACAACTCTGTGTTAATGCTACTAGCCCCCCAGGTCTCAACGAGACCTTGTCTGTTTCCAGTTATCTAAAACTTAAATCAGAGTTTCATATTTAATCAGCATTGAATTAATATTTTAACAGCTTTTTTGGATTCACATAATTTTACGTCTTGTTTGTGAATCAACATCAGTTGTGGTAATGATATGTTTATTAATGTTATGTTTGGATTTGATAACTGTTAATGTAATAACTATTTCATTCATTTATATTTTATATTATACACCTATTTATTGCAGTATTTATATTTATATCCAATTTCATTCAAACACTTGTTGATGCACATGTATTTAGAATATGATTTTTTTTTTATATATACTCATATATTTATTAATGTCTAGGAACAAAAGTTTGTTCACAGAGTCAATTCAGATGTAATTTAAATATTTTTTTCTTAAGAATTAATTGTTCATTTAATTGGGGGAGTGTTTTTAAGTACCATGTGACTATCATGGAAGATATTTAAGCTTGTAAAATGTATTTTATGTGTTTCTGATGAAGTCTGAAGCTTAAGGCCGACGAAAGCGCTAAATCAATAAAGTGTTTGCTGTGATACTCAGTTTCTGGACCCTGCTTCTGTCTTGGATTTAATATAAAATGTTCATATATTAAAATTGTTTTATTCACCTTGCAACAATAATACAATGTTACGCCTACTGTTAAAACATATATGCATCCATGTAACAGTGCTGGAACGGAACACGAAAATTCACCTATGCAGTATTTTAATTATTCATATAATGTGTAATAAGGAACTACACTGGTTATAAAGGTTTCAATTTTAAAGTGCTGTTTGTAATAATGCATTCCTCCAAACCTGATCTCTTATCTGCTTGCAGTTTTAACTGCGACTGTAATTCTCTTTTTTCAAAGATGCTATTAAAGCACCCATCTCTCTTATCCATTATAACTTGGTCTATTGCATCAAAATAATTTCAGTAAAAGTTTCACTTACAATGTTCTGTTTATAGAATGCAATATTCTTTATTTTTCCATTTAATTGCCAACATATGATTATATTTCATAACTGTGTGAAGGCCATGCCAGTCCAGACAATAGAATCATACTTATAGGAATATAGTACACAGTGTACTCACAGTCATACATTTGATAATAAATGTGATAACACATACAAAAATAATGAAATGACAGACACAATGCTAGTGTGCCAGCCCTCATACATATAGTTAATATCAGCTGCACTATCTCAAGTGTTGTAACTGAGAGTGACTTTAATGGGAAGTGGAATAACAGTAAAAGTGCATGGAATATCCTGTATTCGAACCCAGCACCATGTCTATGGCAGTCCTACATTTACACCTGTTGCCACTAGAAGGTTGAAATAACACTTTTTTTTTCAGTTCATTGCACACTGCAATGTCACAACAGTGAAAAATGATTTTCACACCCTAGCATCTTTGAAAAAGGAGAATTATAGTTGCAGTTAAAACTGCAAGCAGATAAGAGACTAGGGCTCAGGACCATCTGTATTCCAGGCCTACACTTGCACCTGCTGCCATAGGGCTAGTTACATGACCTTACCTTATTTTAATAATCATTCTTAAGGTCCTGCTGTTAACTGCTGTACAACACCGCTCAGTGGGTTTGCTCAATGCCAAATAGCATTAATTGAATGTATCTGGTTTCTAATTTTGGCTGTCTGCATCTTGTCTGCTTCCTTGGGGATCCAGTTTTTCAGTCTGTACAAATGAGATAAGCACAGCCAAATCCAGCATTCATTTCCTCTGTCCCATGAATGAGCTAAATGCCGAATCATGTAAACACTGGACCAAAAAAAAAATAACTAATAAAGACTTAGAAAAGGAGAAAAAGAAAAAAGAGACAAGTAGTTGAAATGAGAAAAATCAATGTATGACATACACACAAGAAAATGATGGCTCACATCAGGTATGTCTACATAGATTGGGATTTAAACTTTCACTCCAATCTACCTTCAGAACACAGGATGGATGCCTTATTCCTCTTTGCCACACAAACAGCTTTGCAGCAAAGAACTGAAATCAATCTGCACAAAACCCACTGCAACAGCATCTACAGTGATACCAAACAATACAAGTGTTATTTGTACATTTATTATGTTTGTAGTGCACCTAGTGATCATAGAACCTGCCATGATTACGGCTTCTAGATATACAGCTCTGTCTTACATTTCTGTGTTTATTAGCCATTCTTCAGTTATCTGACCAGTAATCTGAGACACGCAGTGTATGAGCTATTATATATCATTGGCCTTAAAATGTGTGGGGACATTAAGTGGAAATACTATTATATGCATTTGCCAACACATGAAGTGCAGGTTGGATGTTGAACACAACCTGTGAATTGTGTGCTGCTTACCTACATTTCCAACCTTACATCTAACACTTTGTAAATCTAACCTGACACACCCAGTGGAAGTAAGGCAGCCTGCAATGCTGTTGTGTTTTCCTTCTGCCAACCATTAATCATTCACAGCTGCAATCCATTAAAACCAAACACTGTATGAGTGCCTGCAGTTTGTTTACAACACCTACATGGATCCAAGTATTTGTGACTCAGCAATTCTAATGAATTCATACCTCACTTGCATCTTCATCATGCTAACAGCCCTGAATCTACACTATATAAAACGGCAACTGTATTGCTAGGCAAACTGATGGTGAGGAGACTTGTTTATGTTGGGAAAACTGCACATAAGCTATGTCTTCAGGATATATCTGCATGGAAGAGTAATGAACTTCAGAAGGTATGCTTCCTTTTTATCAGCTACATACTGCATATGCTGGAATGAAGAAAAATCTGAAGCAAAGGCTTTCGCAGTTTTAATTGTATGCATTAGCTAGACATATACTGATGACATGGGCATGTTTGTCAAGCTATTTCAGAGGTATAAATGATTGCCAAAACAAGAAAATGGAATGCCGTGTGATAAATATGTGCAAATATTTCAGGGACAGTTACTTTGATAGCACTTTTAGCATCTCAAAGATGGTTTGTTAGCAAAATGTGTCCTTTTCCTTTTCCTTTGGGGGGGACAAAGGTGAGTTACTGTTATAGCACAAACAACGGTACACTTTTTTTTTGAGGGGCAAAGGTGAATTACTGTTATGGCACAAACAAGGATATGTTGCTCTGGTTACACTGCTTGTTTTACTTCCTGCCTGTTGTTCATGTTTCACATTTGTAGATTGTTGTATGTTTCTCCAGGGGTTAATACTGAGTGGCTACCTTTTCCATTTTACCTGGAAACAATTATTTAGTATTTATGTGATATTTATATGTATTATCCTTCTATTGCCTTTTAGGACACGTAGAACTATGCCAACCCAGCATATCAATCCTCCGAGACCCAGCTTCACTGATGCTGAGAACCAGGTTATACTGGATGCCTTTAGGCAACATAGTACTTTTCTGCTGGAAAGGGGATGGAGGGATATGTCACATAGGATGCAAATATGGCAACAGATAGTGAATGATCTGAATGCCGAGGATGGCCATGGCAGGATATACCAGCAGGTGCACCACAGGGCCAGTGATGTGATCACATCTGCACAGAGGAGAGCAGCTGCAGTAGGCCATCACCAGATGGTTACCAGGGCGGACCTGCTAGAGAACCACCACTAACACCCAACAAAGAGTTCCTGGCTAATATCAAGGATCCAGACAACTCCCAAGAGTGTGCACTGCAGCATCTTCTGGATGTTGGAACAACAGTTTCAGAGACAGTAAGCATGTCACAGGAGAAGCTTCCATGTAGGTTTTGGTATCTAAACACTTAAATACTGCTCCATAGTAAAACACTTGTAATCAATAGGTTATTGCTGTCTCACAAGTCTTTTTTAAGTTGGGATTGAAGATTGCTACACTTATTAGCTTAAGTTGCAGATGTCAGACACATTCTTGTTGAATGTATAGTGAATGGACATATAAAGGGGTAAACTTATTACTCACTGTGTTACTGTTAATTGTGACAATGCTGTCCTTACCTCTTGCTTAATGTTTTCCGGGACTGTCTGGATTGCAGAGAAATATCTCATCTGAAGATGGTAAAGCAAACATGTTTATGTTAGTACTGTTGGGTAATTTAAAGAAATATTTTATTGTGTGCTGTTGATGTCAGGCCTGTTGTGTGTATTGCTATATTGTTTGTAATAGTAGCAGTACTTTTACCTTTACTTTGTTAACATATATTAGACTATAGTGATGTAGGCATTAATTTTTCCTGTATTTGTTGCTTTTTATCACAGGTGATTATGACAGTGGGAGTGCGGGTGCTGTGCCACCTGATACAGGTGTATCAGCAGACTCTGATGAGGGAACAGAGGTTGAATCTGACACTGAGGTTGGCATACAGCCTTCCCCTGCAATTCCAACAGACACGGCCGGTAGGCTTATGCCTATCCATGCCATTGAACCCTCAGATATTGGACACATGGAAGGTGAGGATATTGATCAGTGAAGCTGGGCTACTGTGGCCTCAGTGCCTGTTGACTCTGACTGTAGCCAAAGTGTGGGTGAGGTGTCACACAGGAGGGTTGATAGGTGAGCTCAGTGGGGGCCTACTGGCCCTCCTCAACCTGGTGCAGGTGTCTCTTCCCCTGCCACTCAACACGTGTGTATTGCCATCATGGAGGAACAGGCATGTTCCCATAGGTGGTCCAGAAAAATCCTCAGGGTTGTAGCTGTGGCAAATTCTGACACGTGGCTACCTCCACCATGTTGCCAATTCTATGAATCAGATGAATGACATGTTAGAACAAGGGATGTGTGTGATGAACCAAGGGGTGTCTGTCATGGAACCAGCATTATCTGTGATGGAACATATGCTGAGAGGGGAATGGTAGTCTCGTAGGCGTAGGTCAGCGACATCATCTGCTGTCAGCCAACATGGCTATGACTGATCACGCTCCCATAGTGGCAGTAGTTCCAGTGCTCCATCAGTGAGTACGCTGTCCACACCCAAACATAGTAGACCATGGGGTCATGGTCCTGGGCATCCCTATAAAGGGAGCTTGTTCAGCAGACATCAGTTACGTTCATGTAATAACACTTCATCTGAACATGGCTGTGGATGTGAAGCAACTCCTGGCAGAGCCAGTTCTCATGGTCAGGGACAACTATGATGATCTGCCACCTCTACCATGCCTGACTCACACCTGTCCAACTTATCAAGATGTACAGCCAGCACAGAGCTTGGCTGTGCTCATGCAGACACTCAGACACCAATTTCACCTGGAGGACCTCTGTAGACACACACACACACACACACACACACACACACACACACACACACACACACACACACACACACACACACACACACGCACACACACACACGCACAGGTTACTCATTTTGTCTCACTGGACATTTGTTGGTTTATCCAAATGTCTGCCTGCTTCTTTTTCTTACTCACACACTCTCATTGACCTTCTTTGCCAGCCTAGGCTTCCTGCCCCTCCCCCTCACACCACCATGTTTAAGTGATGATAACTGTGCCATATCCCTATTTTCTATATTTTGGATTCAGGGATACATAAGTTTTGTGTCTGATGCTCAGGGTCCACAGGTAACTTACTGCTTAATATATCTGCATTTCTGGTGTTGAACTGGTAATTGTAGCTTTGACTTATATTGGCCTTGGAAAGTTAGACAGTTAATAGCATCAAAATTTCCCATATTTATATTGAATGATCTTGTGAGGATTGTGAAGTCAGAAACTGCAATGTGTGTCATTACTTTCTAACTTCTCTATTTAATGATTTCCCAGTACAAATGTATGGTGTTAAACTGAAGGCATGCAGTGGTCAGCA
Source organism: Protopterus annectens (assembly GCF_019279795.1). Lineage (NCBI taxonomy): Eukaryota > Metazoa > Chordata > Ceratodontiformes > Protopteridae > Protopterus > Protopterus annectens. Next base: position 907,848,608 of record NC_056735.1, read on the forward strand.
GTACTTTTGAGAGGTATAACTGTGTGAATATTTGATGCCTGAGCCTACTACTTATTACTGGACACATATCATAGGATCATAGGATCATAGGAAGTTACTCTGTTATTTGCCCTGAGGCCCTTACAAGCCTAGCCAAGAATTTAGCCCATGTTCTAATAAGGCAATACCCGATAGCCCTGTCCAGCAGGGACACAGTTGGAATCCCAGGGGTGTATTTTCTGTTCCCTATCCAGTTACCCAGGTTGCACTTAAAAAAGAGTTAATGAGGTACTCTGCTTGATGTGGAGCAGGGATCTATTCCACAGAAGGGGGTCTCTGGGACACAAATCTGTCCCACCAACAAGTCTTATTGATGTCACAGAACAAGTTGAGTTCACGCGTGTGGGTTACTCGAGTGGAGCTTGACTTGCAGATATGCAACAGTCCCATCAAGGCTGGGTTTCAGATTGCTTTGTATGCCAAACAGAGGTCACCTCTGAGGAGTCTGTAGGAGACTGAATAGAGGGATAGGGCCTTTAGCCTATTTGTGTAGGGTAGATGTTTGAGGCCCTGGATTCTCCTGGTGAGGAACCTCTGTGGTCTCTCCAGCAACGCATGTGCTTTGTGAGGTACATGCCGAAAGGGACATTGTACTCAATAATGGGTCTTACAAGGGAAGAATACAGGGATGTTATGACCACCTTGACCCTGGATAATATACCTTTCTAATGAGGAGGGCCATGTAGAAAGCTTTCCATATAACAGAGGGAATATGGTGGTCAAAACTCAGTTTGCTATCAACCTGGGCACCCAGGTCCCTCACAACTGATTGTGTGTTTAGGACCTAGTTATTAATGTGATCATTTTTGGGGACATCGCTCTCTCCAAAGGGGATGATGATGCCTTTTTTGTCATTTAGTTTGAGGCCATGTTTCTGGCACCAGTGATATGTTTGGGTGAGACCCTATTGGAGGATGTCCACATCACTAGGGGAACTGATGACAGTGTCCAGCTTACAGTCACCTGCAAACTTGGTCAGCCATACCCCACTGGTTTTGGCCTGCACCTCAGAAAAGTATATCCCAAACAACAAGGGCCGCAAGACTGATCCCTGGGGTACACCAATCATTATGTGTTGACTGCTTGAGATGGCTTCCCCTATTTTGACTAGGTGGATTCTATCAGTAAGCCAGTTTGCTACCAATCTGCAACATATGAATTGGGAGAATTTATCTATTATACCCGAGTGGCTTTAGCCAGGTCAAGGTAGGCAGTGTGCACTGTCTTCCCCTCATCCATGGCTTTGGAGACTGTCTCAAAGAAGTCAACCAAATTTAGCAGGTATGACCTCCCCTTGCTGAAAACAAACTGTGTGGGATCAAGTGTTTGAAGGTTGCTAATGTCCTTGTTAATGCGGACCATAATAATCTGCTCCATGGCCTTGTAGATCAGGTTAGTTAGGCTGATGGGTTTATAATTTCCTGGTTTGGTGGACACTCCACCTGTGTGCAAAGGGATGACAGTGGCTTTCCTCCACTAGACTGGGATGAAGTCAGTACTCGGGCTTTGGTTGACTAGGATGCTCAATGGTGCTACAAGTTCATGTCTGAGTTCATGTAGGATGCAGCCTGGGATGTTATCTGGTCCCATGGAGGCTGTATTTTTTGCCTTTGAGAAGGCAGTGATGACTTGCTCCCTACAGATAAGGGGAGGGGGGGCAGGTGCTGGGGATGTCCTGATTTACTGATGGGGGGGGGGGGTGAAGTTTTCACTGAACCTATCTGCCAGGAGGTTGGGTATATCTACGGCATTTGTATATGTGGTGTCCTTGACCACCAGTTATGAGTAGATCTGGGTGCTTCCCTTGAGTTTACAGACATAAGCGAAGAAAGCCTTGTGATTGCCTTTTGTAGATGTGGCCAGTTTGGACTTGAAGTTTGCTTTGGAAGATTTTACTAGTGTTCTTATTTGCTTGTTCAGACAAAGGAGAGATTGCTTCCAATTAGACACCTGCTCCTTCTTGGTCATGGACAGCAGTTTTTTTCCTTTTATTATAGAGTTTATTTAATGCAGATGCCCACCAGACAGGTAGAATAAGTCTCTGCTATCA
>NC_056735.1:907855696-907910696 GCF_019279795.1 Protopterus annectens
GAATTTTTCCAGTACAATTCATGGTTAAAAACTCACTTATACCACCTAATATAGTAATACACCAAGCTTCTGAGCATAACACTAATGAAACAAAATTAAAACTTTAATGATCTATTTTATTGACAAGTGCATTGGTTTTGTCAGATAAAAGTAATCATTCTTATAATACTTTTAAAACAAATGTAAAACATCACGCAACTATAGACCGCCATTGAAACCCTATGAAATAATTAACTAATATAAAATGTTCATATATTAAAATTCTTTCATTCACCTTGCAACAGTAATACATTGTTATCCCTACTGTTGAACCATATATATGCATCCATGTAACAGTGCTGGAATAGAACATGAAAATTCACTTTATAGGATTTTAATTATTCATATAATGTGTAATATGAATCTGCACTGGTTATAAAGGTTTCAGTTTTAAAGTGCTGTTTATAATAACACATTCATTCAAACCTGGTCTCTTATCTGCTGGCCGTTTTGACTGCCACTGTAATTCTCTTTTTTCAAAGAAGCTATTACAGCACCCATCTCTTGTATCCATTATTACTTGGTCCATTGCATCAAAAATAATTTCCTTAAAATTATTGCTTGTAATGTTCTGTTTATAGAATGCAATGTTCCTGAATTTTGCATATAACTGCCAACATATGATTATATTTCATGACTGTAGTTACCTTAATTTGTATTTGCATTTTACCACCTGTTTCTGTTCATTTTTGTTACAACCCCACAGCTGGCAAATTAAAGCTAGGTAGTCATGACCATATATTGTAAAAAATCAATACACCCATATCCTTAAGACTCAGAGATGACTGACTTTTGTTGAAAGCCCAACTGAAGATGAAAGTTATTTACTAAATTAATCTATTTAATTTAATCAAGCCACCTGCCTGCTAACAGCTTATGGTGATACATTTTTTTGAGCATACTGTACCAGCATAACATTGTTTCCAGTGCTATACAAATCTGTGTAGCTCACAGGATTTACTTTGTCTGCCATGAGAGGCCATGTGATACTTTGCTCTGAATGGCGTTAACCCAGTGATTGCTTACTGCCATGAAATGGCTGTAGTTTGCATATCTGAATAAATAGTTTAGCTCAGCATTTACCTGCAACAGCCATCCCTGCAAAAAAATGAAAACTATCAGCAGAGAAAGAGAAGAAGAATAAAAAAAGTACTTCTTTCAAAACTTCGGCAGTATTTCTATGTCAAGTATTACATCTGAAGGCCAGATAGATTTATAGGTGAATTACAAGGTTTGGGATAAGCACTCAGAAAACTAATTTAATTACATCATAAGGAATCAGAACACTGACATACATATAAATAAAATTGTCGTCAATTACATGTCGAAGTATTTGAACTTACTTAAGTTACTTACTTAAATTAATCAGAATGTTATATTTTTTTATTCCCACAGTTTCCAGTATGGAACTCTAAATCTGGATATGGATGCCTTAACATTTCAATTTAAGTTAAATTGTGCTACTTCCATTCCTGTTGATGCCTCTTTTCTACAGTGTATACGTTCACTGTGTTATACATTAATTTCTGTATTACTTGAATGAACCTGGCAAATTTAAATCAGTCAGCATTCACACTGCAGGTAGAGCCCCAAGCAGCAAGAATAAAACTGAATCCTGTGTGGTGTAAGTCTTTGCAGAATATTGGATTCACTTTCATATGTTCATACAACAGTCTGTTTTGTACAGTTGAATGGTATATGCAGAGATGACTTAACTATCACAAAATTTTGTATTTTGGGCAAATGCGTCTGTAACTCTACTGAATGAGAAAGCAGACAGAAAGCAGAGCTTCTCTTGATGACTTATTGACATATAAAGCTGTATTTTGTGCAGATCTTTTTCTTACTTTCCTATAAAACACAGTTGTTATCCTTGCTTGAAAGGAAAGAAGTACTTTACGTAAAACATTTGCAGTATTTCTGTGTCATGAGCTGCAGTTTAAACATAAGAGTGACGTGTGAGTCTTACAATTTGTGTAAAATCTTCAACAGTTTAATAAAATTAAATTTTATGGAGTAAGAACTTTTATGTTACACACATAGTGTGCCACTTTGCAGTATGTATATATTTAAGTAGTTCGACAACAGTGGTCCCTTGACTTTTTTAGCCATAATACTGAATATTGCTAATTTCATACCTTCAAAACCATAATCTGAGCAGCTTGTATGCTAAAAGCATTTTGCATTGTAATTAGAGTACTGTGTTATATTATAAACTGAATCCATTGCTGGAAATCTTTGCAGTGCACTGCAAAACCATACCTCAGTTTGTGTGTCTGGAGCAGACCCTCATCAGTCACCAAGACAGCTTTACTACTGAATGCACTAATAGAAAACCACAAATTGCAGGCCATTGCATTGATTTTTCTAATAGCCAAGAAATGTTGCATCTTACCCAGCTGACCCACTGTCATGCAAGGCTCCATGACATGTTTATTACTGAGTACACTAATGAAAAGCCATAAACCTGCCAAAGTTATTGTGGCAACACTGTCACTGCAGCTGTGCAACATGCAGAACAGCTGTAGCAGCCAACATTACAAGACCTTTAAGAGAGGCAAGAAGCTTCTGAATCTGAAGTCACTTCCAACATATGCTTTGGCACTGATGCAAAGCTGTTAAGAAGGATGGTTAATGAAAAATGTCTATATTAAAGAGCAGCAATGTCTCTTATCTTAAAAGGAACTCTGCTGCTCTAACAAGTAACAGTTTGTGGAGTTGCTGCTTTATGAATTGTGTGACTATGGAATTATTTTATATAAATAAGGGGAATGGGGAGCAGGGGAGTATAGCTACCCACTGAAAAATATCCTTTGTAGTGTTTTGTTGCTTCTCAAGTTTTATGTCCATAGTGCATGTGACAGGCAGTGCTAATTTTCTGAATTTCACTTATTGGCAGTGTTTAGGTTCATAGGTTCATAGGTTCATAGGTTGGTACTAGGCTATTGGCTCTAGGGCCTATACAAGCCTAGCCATAACAATTCCCTGGCTATTTCTTCCCACACTATTTACTTCCCTGGACCCCTGTCTAGCAGGGTGACTGACGTGATCCACAGGGTGAATTTCCTTTCTCCCATCCAATCATCAAGGTTCCTTTTGAAGATGGCCAAAGAGGCGCTCTGCCTGAAATGTATGGACAGTCTATTCTGGAGTCTGGGGAGTCTCTGGGTCAGGAACCTATCCTTTCAGCATGTTTTGTTTATTGTGATGACAAGATTTAGATCCCTGGAACATGTGGCTCTGAGGGATTGGGATTTCTTAAGTGTAGCATGTCCAACAGCTCTGGGTTTGACATGGCCTTGTATGTTAAGCAGAGATCGCCTTGAAGTAGCATAGGGCATCTGCTTTAGGCCTGTAATTCTTTTAGTGAGGTAGTTCTGCGGCCTTTCCAGTTGTTGCAGATGTCTTGAGAGATAAATACCAAATGGGGCATTGTAATCTATAATGGGTCTAATGATGGATGAGTACAGTGGGACAATGACCTCCTTTTTTCTGGTTGAAAAGCCCTTAGAGATGAGGTGTGCCACATAGAAGGATTTCCTGACTGTTGTGGTGATGTGGTTATTGAAGGTGAGACCACTGTCCACCTGTGTCCCTAAATCTCTTATCACACTTTCGATGTTTAGTGTACTGCCACCTATGTGATAATTTACGGGTACATGTTTTTTTCCCAAAGGGGATAACTATACATTTCTTGGCATTGAGCTTGAACCCATGGCTCTGGCACCAAGCATCTGTTTCTGTAAGGCCCTTTTGCAGAGTATCCACATCATTTGGGGATTCAATAATGGCTCCTAGTTTGCAGTCTTCTGCGAACTTTGTTAGCCAGAGTCCCTTAGTGTTGATCTGTACTTCAGAGAAGTAGATGCCAAACAAGAGAGGTCCCAGGACTGAACCCTGAGGTACTCCACTTGTCACTTGTCTGGAGCTGGATTTGGAGTCAGCTACTTTTACAGTGTGGGTTCTGTCAGTAAGCCAGTTGGCAACCCATCGAGTGACGTAGGGATTAATGCCCAGCTTAGTAAGTTTATCTATGATTCCTGAGTGGGAGATTGTGTCAAAGGCCTTGGCGAGGTCCAGATAGGCTGTGTGGACTGCCTTACCCTCATCCACAGCTCTGGAGACTGATTTTGGAAGTCAATAAGGTTCAGGAGACAAGATCGGCCCTTCACAAACCCAAGCTAAGTGGGGTCCAGTGTTTTAAGGTTGCCAATGTCTTTGTTTATAAGTGCCATGATAATACGTTCCATGGGCTTGCAGATCAGGCTCATCAGACTGATGGGGTGGTAGTTCCCAGGATCCAAGATGGATTCCCCCTTGTGGAGTGGGATAACTGTAGCTATGCACAACTCAGTGGGCACGGAGCCTGAAGTGAGGGTATGATTAAACATGACACTTAGGTGAGGTGCCAGTTCATTTTGTGGTTCATGTAGTACACAGCCCGGGATGTCATCTGGTCCCATGGATGCTGTATTCTTATCTTTAGACAGTGCATTTTTACCTGTGTGGCTGTTATTACCAGAATTTGGCAATCTTCCAGTATTGAGATGGGCCATTTAGGGGGTGACAGGGGGGTGAAGTTGGCACTGAATCAATCTGCCAGGACATTGGCAATATCCTTGGGATCAGTATATTTAATGCCATTCTGTTGCAGCTCAGTGTAGATCTGAGCATTGCCATTTAGATTTTTGACATAGTTATAGAATGGCTTGTGGTTGTCTTTGGAATCTTTGGCAATTTTATTTTTGTAACTAGCTTTGGAGGATTTTATGAGGGATCTCAGCTTCTTACTGAGGTTGGTAAGGGAGTTTTTTGCATCCTGGGATTTTCCTCTTTTCTGCAACAGTTTTTTCCTTTTGTTGTAAAGTTTGTTTATGGCAGGGGATCACCAGATTGGCTTCCTTTTTTTGAAGGAGAGCATCTTGGTTCTATATGGGATGGCATGATGCATGCATGAGTGGATGTGCTCGTACAGTGCCTTAGTGTAGGACTCAGCAGTCGAACTTTCAGATCCCGTCTGCATGGGTGTCATGAAGTTTGTAACTTCTGACTTGAGTAGCATGATGTTGGCCTTGGAGAAGTTTTTTATGGAGGTTACCTTACTGGGGGGTGGGGATGGGATGTGGACATTAAGGATGATTAGCTTATGGTCTGACCTGACCAACGAGGGGGTGACCATAGGTGTGGAGCATCGATTTCCCATGTTGGTCATGACCAGGTCTAGGATATTGGAGCCCCTGGTGGGACTATGGATTAGTTGATCCAGGGCATTGGAATTTATGAATTCCAAGAACCGTTGGGCAAAGGTGTTGGTGCATGAGTAGTTTTCCCAGTTAATGGCAGGGTAGTTGAAATCATCAAGTATTAGGGTGTTTGGTTGTATATTAATATTTTCCAGTATGTTTAGAAAGGTGTAGTGAGAATATTGGGGCATGGTGGGGGATCAGTAGCAAGCTACAATTTGGATTGCAGTCTTACCTAGTGTTAGTTGCACCTGGAGAATTTCAGACATGTTGTGTTGGGCAACTAACCTGGTGGTGTGAATATCCTTGGTGAATATGGACACTCCTTCACCTTTAGTGTTTCAATCCTGGTTTGGTAGCCAAAAAGTGTGGTAAGAGTTATAGCCTGGTATTGCAGGGGTGCTCTCTGGAGCCTTGAACTAGGTCTCATTTACTGCACAGATATCGATGTTCTCCATTTTTAGGAGTGCCTCGAGAAAGTGCACTTTGAGGTTTAGACTTCTAGCATTGAGTAGCATTACCTTTAGATTTTGCATGCTTGTACCTGTTACGGTGGTGGTTTTGTCCTTTGAACTTTGCCTAAAAAAGGCACTATAGGGGTAGCAAGAGCTTTAGCCAGTAACCTGAATCCCAGGAGCGACAGCTGCAGACCATCTTTGACAAAGCATCGTGGTATGTCAATCATGTTGTCCCAGGCAGACAGATACTGGATCTCCTTTGAATGACAACAGAAGCTTAGCCAATTGTTGAAGTCAATCATTTTGTCCTTATATTGTGGTATCATTCTGGGCGAAGGTAGAATGCTACTCAGTTTTAGGGTCATACCTGCCTGGGCCACATGATCCGAGAGCTCTTCCATGTCTCTTTTCATGTAGTCCAGTGAGGTACGTCTCAAGTCATTCACTCTAACATGGACAATGATAGAGTCATATTTGTACTTGTTGTGGAGTGACTTGAGTGCATGAGTTATGTGGTGGATCCTGGCACCCGACAGGCAGCTCACTGTAATTTTCTCCTTGTTCAGCCTGGTGAGTGGGACATCAGTGTGCCTGACTATAGAGTCACCTATGACTAAAGTGTTAGGTACTTTGTCTTGCCTTAGGTTCTGTTGCTGGATGGCACACTGGTGTTGTGAGCTATGTGACACTTTGATTGTGATTGGTGTTTGTTTGCCTTTCAGCTTCGGAGGTCCTTGTTGGTTGGGCAGGTTACAGTTAAGGGTCTCCGCATATGTGGATTTAGTGTTGCTATGTGTGGGTGTTGGTGGTGTGAGTTTAGAAGGGCTATGTGTTGTTTGAGGTGTAGTGTGGGTGTTAACCTTCTCCTCTTGACTGTCTAGCACAACCTTGGGTGGAGAGAGCGTTGCTTCCAGTTTAGCTATGTAAGTGCATCTCCCACAGGTTGTAGGGTTGGGTGGTAGGAGGAGAGAGTTGTCTGTGTACATGAGGCAATTGCTGCATTGCCCCAGTATGCCCAGATTCACCATGTGGACAGGAGAAATCAACAGAAGCTGACCCTTGGACATGCCTGGTTTGGTGCTTTTTTTTTTTTTTTTTTTTTTTTTTTTTTAAGTACAGGAGCTGTTTTCCCTTACCTTAGCAAGGCACTGTTCGTAATATTTGTAAGTTATATATGTCTTTCATTTATGTTTTCTTTTCTTGTGTCACAAAAGCCAACAGAAAATATATGGTTATAGCAACTATTCCTGAACAACAGTTTGTCCTCTAACATTGCTAACTCAAACTAACTCTAATCAATATCAGGTGCTATGGAAATGACTTGCAATCTCTTTGGGAAGGAATTATTGTATTGTAAGATACCCAAAATTTAAATCTGATGACAAAAACTGTTCACCACTTATCTGTTTTGAGAGTCAATGTGACTTCATGGAAGGACTTTGTATTGCAGCATAATAGCCCCTGATAAGAGGAATTATTAAGAAAAACTGAAGTAAAAGTAAAGTCAGTTAATGTGGTACCATAAGCTATACATTTGTCTGTTTTGAAAGTAACAAAAAATAAAAAAAATAAGAAATTATGCATGATAGTTAGCCATTAAAATAACAACTTGCAGATGATTAAAAGCAGACACACACTTTGCTTTTTTAGCCTTGCAGGTTACTGTTTCTAAGAAATAAAAAACTACTGAGCGATTGTCCTTTGCATCCCACATGTAAGAATGTCCCCATCACACCTTCAGCACTTTAATTATTCATATTCTAAGTTCATCAAGAATTGAAAGAAGGAAGCATATGCAATGAAAAAAATTTTTAATTTCCACAGATTCTGGCAACTCCCGGGAAATCAGTAGTGTCAGTTATGTTTTTGCATCCTCTCTTACTGAGTTGCTACCTTGATCATCAAAACTTAAGACATACCCCAAAGTATTGCTGATTTAATAATTTAAATATGGGTGAATGAACTGATCTACAAAGGATATTTTTCCAAGGTCATAGGTAAGACAACAGAGAAATGCTTCTATGAAGAGTAAATAAGCAGCAATAAACATGTATAATATGGGGAGGGGTTTCATGAATGACAGATCCAGTGATAGCCTTATGATGGACTAAAAAGGTGTGAGAAGCAAAGAATATTTAGAAAAATGTGTTTGTCTTATGAAAAGTGTATTTGTGCCCCATTATGAGGTGACAATAAGACTTAATATAGATTGCGCTCCACTTACCATTCTGGATTTTGTCAAGGTCAAAGTTCCTCTTTCATAGATATGAAGATGAAAAGTTTGAACCATTACGTGGCTTCCTAAGTAAATTTGATAAAGCCATGCATTATTTATTCTGGGACTCTGCAAATATTGTAACTGATTAGAAGTGAAGGTGTAGGGTATAAAATCCAGTTAATGGTTACAAAGTGCGATTATATAAAAATGGCATTTGGAATAGAATAGAATACAATACAATATAATAGAATAGAATAGGCTAGTAGAACTACAATCATTTATGACACCAGAGTCAGAAAATGTATGGAGGCAAATTACATCTTTGGGTACATCCATAAAGTGTTTGTTCATTTTTGCCATACTAGTACTTTTCCAAATCTCACCTTATTATAGCACATTCTTACTGACCAGCATGGTGTGCTCTTATAGAAACTGACAAGTGACAATGTGGTTCTGTAATCAAAGGAAATATTGCAACTCAGAGGCATACATAGCTATAGCTTGTCTATGAACAAAATTATTATTTAGATGAAATGATTGGAACTACTGGCTTACTTTTCCTTTATGAGATGACACAAATACATATAACAGAGGTTGAGGATTACAGTGTGCTATAAAACTACCCACAGGGCATGCATACTCTTTTGGGATAGTCTAAGCAAGTGACCATATTGCAGTCGTTCAAGTGAAATTTAATATAGTTCAATTCAGTTAACATTGTCCCTTTTTTTTTAGAATAACTTTTTAACATTGCCATAAAGGTTGCATGGATTGTGACTACACAGCTTGCATGTGTTTAGCCCATTGTTAAAATAATACATATTCATTACATTGAAAACATGTTTGTGGTTGGAGGAATAAATGAAAGCTTATTATTACATAATGGGCAAGACAATAGTCATTGAAACATGCAGACATAAAAATATGCAAAACTTTGTAGTTTGTTCAAATGTGGCAATTAACCTGATACAGCTGCCCCTACCTTACCCTAGTCCAGCTACCTTCTGTACAGGCTAACCCAAAAATGACCCCCATTCTCCACCCAAACTGCTATCTGTCTCATGTGTTATAATAATCAACCACACATCCCATACCTTCTGCAATTTGTTTCAGTTATCTATAACAGTCACCAACCCAAGGGTCCTTGGATTAGTGTGCTTACCAAGATAGCAAATATAAAATAAACAGATAAAGTGATAAAAAAACTGAACAAAGTGCACCATGCTCAGTCTTATCTGTGTTCTTTATAATGGAAAAAAAAAACACTTATGCATCTGTAGCTGTTCACTTCAAAATCTTCTGTGACTTCTCCACAGTGCCTTTACATCACATTACATGATTCATCTTGGAGGTAAATAGAACTCCCAGATCAGCTGTGTTCTCCAGAATTTAAAAGCATCTATTATTTCAGTGGATTGCTCGAGATAATGTTTAAAATATTACTTTTTTTGTTTTGCATTAAATCATACCTATGAGTGACATTTTCATTCCTAAGATGTACCAGCTCTCATTAGAAACTAGCCTCTGTGTCCTGGAAAAATGGAAAATCTCTTCATTTTTAGCATGCAAATTATTCTTACTATACAACCCTAGTTGGTATTGAGTTTTCTCCAAATGTTCATCTCCTCTATCTCCCTCTATCTCTTCTATATATATATATATATATATATATATATATATATATATATATATATATATATATGTGTGTGTGTGTGTGTGTAGTCATCATCCTAGTTGTTTATTTATTGTTATTTATTGTTATTTAATTTGTTCACCGTGATCAGATTAAATGCATCTTATTATGGTGTAACTGCTTTTTAAACTGACTTGCTCAGAGCCTCTCATTATTTGAGTGAACACTAACTGAATTAAATCAAATACAGTAAATCACTCATTACCAACTTATGACTGAATCTTCTGAGTTATACAGTCAAACATCTTACATCATCAGTTTCAGTCACGCTCCTTTTTCTTTAAATGCCTTAAAAGGCTGCTGTGGGAAACAGTGTCAAAAGCACTCATTGAAATTCAAAAAGCAAAAAGACATTCTTATTGGGAATTCTCTGTCTACCTAACTACTGACAACATCAAGAAAACAAAATTTGACATAAGCAGGCAAAACTTTAATTTCTGACCCCTTACTTTTACCTGCCTGTAAGTGATGTCAGATTCAAAAATCCACTTATCGACCCTACTGAATGATATTGACAATTTTCCCTGATACTGAAAAGAAATTAACTGACCAGTGCTTGACTGTTTTTGTTAGATGAAAACATGGTTTACAACCACCATCACTGTCCTTTGCTCCTGTGGAACTAGTCCATTTTTTATGAAATAGTAAGTTTCCAAGTATAGTCTAAATAGTTTCTTCAGTAGTTCTCTCAACATGGCTTCTAAATCTTGACATATACAGGGAAGTAAATAATCTGGCCCAGAGATGTAGCTAAGGTGACGTGAAGGGGGCAACCTGTCTGGGTGAAATGTTACAGTAAGATTTGCAGATGCTGATCAGAAGTGCCTTACTGGTATTTCTTTCTGTACTGAGATTTCTGAACGCCAGTATCGAAATGAATGACAATACTACTCCTGCAGTTATGACTGAAGCACTTCAGATTTTTGTGTATGAAGTAAGCTGTAGCAAGCTACTTGATCCAGTTTTTAGACGTAGCTTGAAGCAGAGGAACTTTTTCTTTCCAACTCAGAGGTGGCTCAGACTGAGGAAAATGAACCAAGTACACTCCTTTGATTAGGAGTGACAGATCAGAGAACTGATCGTTTTCCATTTTTTCTCCTTATCTTAGAGTCAAGAGGTGACAGCTTTGGAAACAGTACTGGTGCTGATCCAGCTAAAGTCAGAAATTCTTCCTTCAGAAACTTTTCCATACTCCAGTCTGTCTAAGCCCCTCTTTAAAGGTTTATAGATATGGATTAGACTGAATGCCAATGTGAGAATCAAACCCTGCACCTTGTGTCTCCAAGGTAAACACCTTAACCATTATGCCAGCCTCCTTGTGTAAGAATGCTACTCTACCATATCTTTATAAATAATGAGTTACAGGATTTGAGTACTAATGGATGATCTCTCAAACTCCTCTCCAAAACTGTTCCTGTATAATGAAGTGTAACTGGGTCTTCCTGCTTTTTGTAGGTATACAAAGAATTTCTTTACCAGACTTACACTTGTTTGTCAAAAGTTTTCTCCATGTCTGCCTTGTTTGGCTAGCAAAATCTTTTTGCTTCTTATCTGGCTTTCATGTTTAAATTTTTTCATCTAAAATATTGTACAGTGAAAACACAAAGTAGAAGTGTTTTCATACACTAATATGCTCTTTCTTTAGACTGTTTGACTTGCAGGCAGTAAGATATTCCTCTTACTAGAGCTCCAATGAGGATTTTTCTGAGGACATGGTCATTCTTTCAAGGCATTCTAGAGCCAATAAATGGAACTTAAAAAAATCCTAATGTTATATTCAGAGCAACATTCACACACAAATATGCTTTCCTTTTGTCTGCCACTATTTTTTTAAAAACAGTTTTATTGAAATTTAATTATAACAAATATATAAGAAATCACATAAAATTATACAAGAGAATATATTCTACAAAACTAAGAATTGGATGACATACATTTATCCCATACAGATATATGAATAAAATTAACAAAATAATAAAAACTGAAGTATACACAAATATATCCAGAATGCATGCTTAGAATATAATAAATGTATCATGTTGTGATTAAATTCACCAATGAAAAGAACAAAAGTTTATTATCTATGAAGTAAGTTCATATTTTCCCAACAAATGTTGTAAGTCGACCCACAAATGATGTTCATACATCCTTCTAGTTGTTTTAAAAGTTATGGTTTTAATTTTTAAATGACAAACGTCTTTTAATATATTAGTGAACTCATGAAAAGTAGGAGGAAATTTTGAAATCCAATTTTTCGTTATTGTCTTTCTAGTCACTGCCAGTATGGACCAAAGAACTTGGTATTTTATTTTTCTAACATACTGAGGAATGAGTGTATTAAATATAACCAGAGATTTGTTTAATATGAAGTTATCTGAAAAAAGTGCCTATAATAAATCATTTACATTCTTCCAGAATGTAATTAAATCAGGACAGTCAAAAAACATATGAGCCCAGTTGATGTCTATATTAGAATTACATCTATTACAATTGTTTTGTTTTTGTTAATTCTATTCATTAATTGAGGTTTGTAAAATGATCTGTTCATAAATCTCCAAGCATATATTTTCCATTTCAATGAAAATTATGTTCTTCCTGCTGATTGTAATATATTAACTTTGTCTTGCTAACTTGGGAGATTATTATTAATTGAATTATAGTAATTACAGTAGTTATGTGGACAACAAAATGTTTATTCTCTCAATACTCTGTATATAAAGGAGAGACTACCTGAATATGTATGTTTATGTAGTAAAATTGACTGAAACTTTTGTAATAAGATCTTAGAGTCAAATTTATTGTTAGATGGTATTAAATCTAATTTATTATCTAAATATATTAAAAGAGATTGTATATCTAACCATGCAGAATTATCAAATCCATATTCCTGTAAGATGTAGTCAACTGATTTGGTCTTGTATTTAGATGTTAATTGAAACCAGAATTTAAGCTCCTTATTTTTGAATAAGTTAATGTTTATGCTGCAGTGGTGCAGCTATAGCATTGTTGCCTCACAGCAAAAGGTTCTCCCATTCAATTCTCGGCTGGAGCACCTTTTGTGTGGAGTCTGCATGTCCTCCCCGTGGTCGAGTGTCATTTAAAAGACATGCATGAATGGGCGTGCCTTCGTTGAAATTTGGGCATTGAGCTGGCACCTCGGCACCATAAAAATCTGCTGCCAATCATTAGTGGACCAGAGTTCCGCTGTGGCAACCCCTAACCGGGAAAAGCCAAAAGAAGAATAGTTTTGAATAAGTTAATCTTGTTAGAATCTGAGGTTAAAAAAGTATCTTGCGTGAATGCTATAGGGAACATCAAGAAAAAACAATCTTTGTATTTGAGATGTTGAGTATGTAAATAGCTGTTAGTGTGTATGGAAATTATGCAGGGAACAAAATGATATTTTAATATCCATAAAATGAGGCTATTTATGTATTCTAATTGATATGTTGAAAGTCTCTTAATAAGCTACATAGCTGATAATTTCCAGAAAGATTTTCATTTTGCTGAATATGTAATATTTAAAAGTTGTGTGATTGTTCTGATTATAGAAGAAATCGAGTAAAGATATAGATCTAGAAATGCTATTCCGCCATTATTCCAACTATTAATGTGTTGATTAATTGTAATTCTAAAGTTTTTTTAGACCAAAAGAATCTTAGAATCATGGAATTTAATTTATTGATAAACCTTTTTGAGGGTAGAATTTGAATAGATTGTATAATGTATAATTTTTTGGGTAAAATTATCATTTTTATAATAGTCAGTCTTTCTTCCACATTGAATAGAATAGTGTTCCATTTTGAAAATAAGTTTTGAATATTTTGTAAACGTTTATTGTAATTTAGGTGTATTATTGATTTTATATCTTTAGAAGTATAATTCCAAGGTAAATAAAATGATTTATATTAAGTGTACGCTGAATATTTTCTTTAGATTTCTTATTACTATTATAATATATGGGTACACTTTTAGTTTTATTATCATTAAATGACAGACCAGACATCATCTGAAAGATTTTAATTGGATCAAATGACAAAATTGAAGATTAATTCCCTTTTGTGGTGATAAGTATATCATCCCTAAACAATTGGATCTTAACCATTATATCTTTATCTAACTCCAGACCTTCTATATACTTATTGTTTCTTATTTCATTTGCCCAAGGTTCCATAATCAGAGTAAACAATAAAGAAGAGAGAGGGCAACCTTGTTTGGTACCTTTTATGATTGGAATTTTATTTTAAATATAAGTTCCTATTTTGATATACACAAAGGTTCCTTCATATAAATGTTTTGATAGATTAATAAAATTATATGAGAAATGTAGGCATTTCAAAAGAATAAATAAATAATTCCAATTTATTGAATCAAATCCAGCATTTATGTCAAGACTAATTAATGTTAGATTTCTTTTTTTCTTTGGTAAAAATCAGTAATAGCTAGAGTTCATTTTATATTATCAAAAGTATTTCTATTTGATGCAAATCCTGTCTGGTCTTCATCTATTAATTGGGATAAGAATCTCTTTAATCTTTTGAAAAGATATTCATAAAAATTTTATAATCAATATTCAATAAAGATATTGGTCTATAAGAGGAACAGAATTGTGGGCCTTTGTTTGATTTAAGGATAGGGGATATAAATGTATATTTCCATAATGGGGTATAGAGATATTATTTTGGGCAGCATTATTTACATTATGTAGTAAGGAGATAGCCATTTTGGGCTTAATCTTGTACATTTTTGGAATAATTCTGTTTCTGGTGCTTTATTAAATTTAAGTTTATTAATTTGATTTTGTATGTCAGTTAAAGAAATATGGTTATCGATAACTTCAATTTTTTGTTTGTTAAGTCTATTATATAGATTTTTATTGATAAAAATTTTAATAATATCTTCAGATTCTATTTGTTGTTTAGATTGCTTGATTTCATGAAAATGATTTCTAAATTATTCTATTCTAGCTTGAATACTATGAACATATTTTTTTTCTTGTAGAATGTATGTCTTTAATATAATTATGTTTATTTAATCCCTTAGTCTTATTCTTAAGATTACATAGGTATTTAGGATTTACCGAATATGCAAGAAATTTTTATTTTTCTAGAGTTATCATTGTCTTATGATAGAGAATAGATCTATATTCTTCATTTAATTTATTTATCTCATCTCTTATATTTTTGGAAGTGAGATTGTGTTTATTTTTAATATGTAGTAAGTCCAATTTATCCTGTATAATTCTCATGTCTTTATCCCAAATTTTCATCTTATTGTAATACCATTTGTTAATTTGTCTGTATGCTTTTAAAGCATCCCAAGTAAATATATCATGTGTGTCATTAACTGAGTTTATATGTATAAAATTTGTATTTCTTCTTTTAAAAATGATTGAAAATCTTTAAGTTTTGTGATGTAGGCTGTAATTCTTTTAATTTGAACACTAGGAGTATTGTTAATATTAATTTCAAATAAAATGGTATTATGATCAGAAATTGGGCAAGGTATAATTTTATTGTTAACTAAATTATGAATTATCTGTGTAGAAAGTAATGTTCTATCAATTCTGGAATATAATTTGTGTCTATTAGAATTGAATGTATATAATAAAGAGTTATGGTCTACAAAATCAAAAATATCAAGTAATTGTCTAAGAATTTTAGTAATTGTTTAGCTTGAGATGTAATTTTTCTTTTACCTAAAGTGGTTGTATCTTTTAGGTCTAGGATACAATTGAAGTTCCCTGCCATAATAATATGACCCTGAGAAAAGGATATTATTTGAATTAGGATTTGTTTAATAGTATTAGTACCAATCCCAGGGATCCAATAATTATTTATTAATGTGTACAACTTCTTATCCATTTCTACAATAGCCATACAAAGTATACCTTTATTGTCTTGATATGTTTTAATAATTCTGGTTGGAGGAGATGCTTTATTCCACAAGATTGCTACACCGCTTTTCTTCTTTATGCATTCTGAGCTTACAATAATTGTATATTTGTTTGTATTAAGAAATTTAATAGTATCTTTCATTAAATGGGTTTCTTGTAAAAATATTAAATTAGGTTTATGGAGGGTTAGATATTTAAATAGATTATTTCTTTTATAAGGATTGTTCAAATCATTTATGTTAAGAGACAGACCTTTCAATGTGATCATGTTATATTATTATGAGTGTAGGATATACTCATAACTTATCAATATCATATATAACATATAAGAATCTCACTCGAAAAAAGATTTTGTTCAAATTAAATATGGTAAATCTGAAATCATTGTGGGAGGTAAACATTCCCTAGACAATATATTCTATATATTCTTTCATGTAAACTACACGGGATGTCAAAAAACTTTTTCTCAAGAAAATGATTACATATTCTTCTTCTTCTTCATCTTCTTCTTTTGGCTTTTCCTGGTTAGGGGTCACCATGGCAGATCACCTGTCTGCCCATGATTGGCAGTGGAGTTTTACAGTGTCGAGTTGCCAGCCTGGCACCCAACCTTCCACAGAAGGCACACACACACACACGCACACACGCACACACACACACACACACACACACACACACACACACACACACACACACACAGACACACACACACACACACACACACAGACACACACACACACACACACACACACACACACACACACACACACACACACACACTCACACCTAGGGCCAATTTAGAGGGTCCAATCCACCTGCAGCATGTCTTTGGGATGTGGGAGGAAACCGGAGCACCCGGAGGAAACCCGCGCAACCACAGGGAGGACATGCAGACTCCGCACAGGAGGCACCCCAGCTGAGGATTGAACTGGAGAACCTCTTGCTGTGAGGCAACAATGCTAACCACTGCACCACCGTGGCCGCCCAAAATGATTACATATTCTAAATTAAAAAAAAAAACACAATAAAGCTCCCCACCTGGAGTTAGAAACTCCTAATTTGAATGACATACATCACTGAGATCAAAATCCTAAGCTGTAACAACAGTACACAGACTCCACTAATAAACAGATTGCGTAATAGAAAGCAAAACAAAACTAGCATATAGTTTCTTATTAAACACATAGTATCATTTTTCAAATAATTCATCTGATATGAAAGATTATTAGCATAATTACAATACAAAATAGGTAATTGTATATGACCAAAAAAGAAAAGACAAGATATAGTTCTTATAATTCAAATTGAGGCAAAGTGATTAAAGGAATATTATAGAGTTAACTGTCTAAAAACCTTCAAACATAGTTAAACCACAGGGAATATCTATATAAACAAAACTTCTAAGGTATTTCTATGCATCTAAAGCTATCAAATTCAGAATTATATTGACTCAAAAACTGTCATATTTACATAAACAATATAAACTACCAAAATATATACAGAAATCATTATATATTAATTCCCTTGTATATGACTGTGAGAAGAGAAATAAGCTATCTGCCTTATCTTCCCAGACAGATAATTTCAAGAATAACCTGCAACTTAACCTGATATGAGTTTGAGACAATCATATTTATTGAATAAAGCAAGTGCATCAATTGATGATATTCATGTAAAATATTCAGTGTAACATTAATATCTAAAATACATGTAATGAAATTGTTGACTGTATGTAGAAATATTTACCTTCACAAAATAAACCTTACTAATGCTGTAATCATATTATTAGGATGAACATATTGAACAGCTATTTACTATGCAAAATGCAATCAAATTGAATAAGGTAATAATTGTCTATAACATTTAAATATAAACTATGAAATTAAAATAAAAAAACAACTTTAAAAACATCTTGTTGTTTGTCGTAAAGTTATTAAAATTACATAGTATAGAGGAACTCAAATTAAGATAAATATATTGCAAAACAAAAGGAGAAGATATGCAACTAGTTAAAATTAATGAAGTAGTTAATTATGTATATGAAAAGATATATATAAACATATATTTGGTAGGTGAGATGAGTATACTAATATGTATATATAACAAAAGAGATTCATTTAGTAAAGAAATTGCAATAGGGTATGAAAATATACAATAAATCAAAAGAATGAGAAGTATAACTTAGAAGTAAGGAATAAATAACTTGATAAGTCTGTTCTAAACAATTTTTATAGTTAGCATATGTGATGGATACGAAAAGTTAAAAGAATTCTGATTACAACATAAAAATGTTATAACTAAAATACTACACAAGGCTGGTATAACATCTTAGTGTGTAGTAAACACTCAACATTTTTGATAATTTTTTTTGTATCTGGCAGTGTTAACTCATTTGTTCCTTCAATACTGTATTGTATGGAATGGGAAGAATGAGCTGAAGCTTTTTCGATCAATAAGTAACTTATTAATAGAAGCTACTTATCCTTATGTCACTATAAGGGAAGCAACTAATACGTTTTAAAGTAAGTAAATGAAAAACAACACAAAGGAATTATATAACCTGTTAGTAGAGAGAAAGCTTGATAGCAAGAATTTAAAATAAGACAAATACAAGGTTATTGTGGGATGTCCAAACATTTGCTTCATATTTTGACCTATTCTTCATAAAATGTGTCAATTACTAACAGATCACAAACGATTAAAGTAACTAAACAATGGTACAAGATAGAGTTTCAGACTTCATATTCCTCACCAAATGCCTACCAACACCAATCCCATTATACTAGCTGATTTTAAGAGTATAAATGTAATTACTCAATATCTATCTCATCTGAAGGCCTTTATTCCTCCCCCTATATCCTAGACGTTGTCCAGATTTCCCCCACTAAGAGACCGAGAGGCACGAATTACCCAGTTACTGTTGAACCTCCTTTTAAAAGCAATTTTTTTGCCTATAATGCAGATGACCCTCCCCGTCTAATGTGTCTTTTAATTAAGTCTGACATGTCATGCAATGAGCTCCTTGAACAGTAAAGTTGTAGAGATACACATGTTTTATCTGAAGCCCAATCAAGATTATTTATTTGCATGACACAGATAAACAACTCATTGTTCAGATGAGTCATCTCATAAAAGTCTTGCGTTACCAAGTTATAACTTTATGACAAAGAAGTGTGAATACACAAAATATAAACCATCCTATTAGTAAAAGATAAAATATCATAAAACAAAGAAATTGCATTTTCAAGTCAGCACCATTTTCAGGACAACCAAGGAAAACCGTTATATCCCAAAGCCACTAAATTTGACCATTTACAAATAATATAGAGTTATATCTATGTAAATGAGAAAACACCTATTAGAGAAAATTCTAGGTCACTGTAGTTGTCTCGATTATCAAACATTACTAATTTACAATAAAACTGACGTGTAGAGTTCAATAAAGAACCATCTTCCTGCTTAATTGAAAACACCAACACTGTATCTCATCATAAAAGGTTGGAAGCAATTTAGAGAGGTAGATACAAACCAAATCATTACCCTTTATTCTTACTAAATCAAAAAATAATTGCAAAACTGTGAGTGCATGTTTTGCATCAAGAAAACATAAAAGCAATTATGGTAAAACTAGTTAGGTAGGGGAAAACTGCCAGAATCTTTAAAAGAAATTGAAACAGAGAAAATAAAGTATGAAAAAACAGGTAGAAAAAATGAATTAAAATGAAGAAGAAATTAATTACAACACTCTATACCAGCACTGCATATGCATTTAACCCATGTAACTAGGTATGTATGATCTGGCAACAATCAATATCCAGTACTAGTAGAGAAATTAAGGTTAAAGCAGTCAGCCATGTGTACATTAAAACAGACATTTAAATGTGATGCAAGCACAAAACAAGTAACTAAACATTAATTATTAGATACCCTTTTTACAGCATCCAGCTAAATGCAAAGGATATTCATGCTTACATGAAAAGCATAATTAATTTCTATAACATCTTCTTTCTTCCCTTTCCTTTATCAATTCCTTCTTCTGGCACCTATCTTGTTGATTTTTAGATTTCTTCTGACCGGAAGCCAAGATGAAAAGATGTAGGATGAGAAATGCAATACTACGAACATCATTGTACATTTAAAGTAAATAGAAGTGAGGAAACCCCTTCTCAGGCTTTGCGCTGATCAGTACTTCCTTTAGAGAATTGTCTCTTAGCGGTGATAACATCGAAAAGCTTCGCAATGCCGAGAATGCGATGCAGATACTAGAAGAGCTTTCAAGCTGAATAGAAGTTCTTTTTTTAAAAATTGGAATTGTCTCATGCATTAGGAGCATGAGGAAAGTAAGGAGAAGATTGTCTCTGAGGTATGAATCAGTGGGAAACCACCAAAACTAAACAGCACAGAAAAAAAAAAAACTTTAGTAGGGTATCTTTATAGAAATGAATGACAGCTTGAATTTCAAAGCCAAACAACCCGCTCATCACAGCAGGAACGTCAATACATTCAAAGGCACAAAACAACATCCCCTCGATATGCCGACCTCAATTACATTACATAAAGATGTCAAATAACATTTTTAAAGTATAATATTAAAGATTTTATGTCATCTCACCAGGAAAACAACATATATCTCAACAACCTAATATATAGACGATATCACTACCAAAATAAAGAATGAAATGCATATGTGTCACTACATTATATGAAATTTACACAACGGACTGACAATGCTATAAAGTCAACCACTGAAGTCATTATTGGCTATCATATGTATATCTAGCAAAGATGAAGGGAGTTATCATAAAAATGTGATATTATATCCTATATATTTACCCGACAATCCACAATATAGAACATAAATTATACAATCTGTTAGAAAGAAAAGGGATGGGAAACTGTTTTGCAATTTGGCCTTCTGTACTATACTTTTTCATTACATTTTGCCTTGTATTGTAAGATATTGTATGTGTAGAAGTGTATTATTAGTAGAATTATGTATGTAAAAAGTATTAAAGAAATTAAGATCATTTTAGTTGTGTTATAATGCATGTAATGATATTATGATTATTATAGATTAGGCTTATTTGTTTAAGAGGAAAATTGAAAAGAAAATATTATTCTATATATAAAATGAGGAAAACGAAAATTAGCAATATATGTTGTATCAGGCTGTATTAAGGTATGAATGCTAAATTGTAAGCAAACATTATATATGAAAAAAGAGATTCTTACCTTAAAAGAATAACATAACAAAACATATTTGTTGATGATATAAAGTCCATAATGTTCGCATAGCAAAAAAAAAAAAGAAGTTATAAATCATTTGTTTTTCAGTCTCTTTCGTTTTTCAGTAGTTTTCCATGCAGTATTTGAAGCCATTCTTTTAAGACAGGGATTAGCCCATTCCATTTCTTCTATTCTTTCAAGTAATTTGTGGTTTCTAACAAAACCCAGAGCAGCATCAAGTTCCTCAAACACAGAAGGACCCTCAGGAAGAAAAATCTTTAACCTAGCAGGAAACAGAAGATGGGTTTTGATCTGCACCTTTTTCAATTCCTTATTCAAAGGTAAAAAAAACTTTTCTCTTAGTAATTGCCATTGTTGAATAGTCATTGTCAAAACGAATGATTGAATCATTATATTTTATAGGAGCTTTTGACCAGGCAGATTTTAGAATTAGTTCTTTATCTGAAGAAGAGAGAAAACTATGACAGATCTTGGTTGTTTCCTATTAATGCTGTTTGCTGTTGTTAGTGACTGGTGGGCTCTTTCTATAACATAGCGTCAGGTAAATCTAATGTTTTTGGTAACCAGGTATTGAGAAAACTTGACAAATTGTTTCCTTCTATATTTTCCGAAAGACCAAAAATCCTGATGTTATTCTGACGTAATCTGTTCTCTAAATCATCCAGTTTATGCTGTAATACAGTATTTTGCTTAAGTAAAAATTCTATGTTGTTTTCATTTTCCATTAATTTGCCATCAAAGTCTGTCAGAGACTGTTCAATACTAGTTATTTGGATTTTTTGTTGTTTTAAATCCTGATGAAACATGTCCATCTGTTTAGTAGCTTTTTCTTTAAAATTGTCAATTTTAGAGTCAATCTTGTCAATCTTTGTAGTAAGTTCTTGAATATTAGTTATTAGAGTTCATAGTTCCTTTTTAGACTGGAATCTTGGCTGCCTATCTTTGTAAAGCTCATGATGAAATTCTTTCAGATGAGAGATATTTGTCCTGAAGAAATTTGACTGGAAAATAAGTCCACTTCTGATTTTTAATTAGATATTTCTGTAGAAGATGTTAAATACTACCAAATTATGTAGAAAAAAAAAATCCAAGTTTTAAGATATAAGACAAATTTCCAGTGAAAGAATAATTCCTTTAGTGGAGCTAGTGAAAACTGCTGCCACACAGAGCCCATGCTAGTCACGCCCCCTTGTCTGCCACTATTTTGACTGTTGTTGAATCTTCTGGCACTGAAACCTCAGACACACTTCAGTTTATCCACCACAGACTTCAAAGTCAAAATGTTTTCCTTACAGAGAACACCACTCATGCATCAGTCCAGGCAAACACAGCACTCAGATTTCTGCAGACCTGTCTGTCATTCATAAAACCAGTTGATTTTCTTCACACTACAACCAGCACACTCAATGACAGAGGTGATCCCTCAATCTGTGGGAGAATTGCTACCACACTTGCATAAAACTTGAAACTCCTCCAGAAGCAGACACATATAATGTATCAGTCATTGATGACACTCAGAGATTAACAGTACTCAGGATTTGGCTACATAGGGCATAGCAGTTCATAAACATAACAAAATGTGTAAATCCCAACATTGTATTTGGCCTTAATTTTACAAATAAAAATATACTCATCTTCCCTTAATGCTACTTCTAAGAATTACACTGTGCTCCCCAAGTGGTCCTTCCTCATTCCTTTGACTGTACAGCAGGTTTTGTAAGGGCACAACTTTAAGAATACAGGAGAAGGACTATTCTTTGGAAAAGTGGTGGTGGTTTTGTGTTCGCTTTCCCACTAGAAGTTATCTTTTTTGCATCTTAATATTCCTCAATTGAATATAGCTATACTTGTTAGTTTTAAGAAAATGGTGGTATTGGTTGCTATCTGTTACCAAATTGTGTAGATGTTTGATTTACTTTTAAAAGAGGCTGGATATCCTGTGTATCCAAGAGACATGATGGAAGGGCAATGCAGCAGGGATGCTAGGCTTGAGATCCAGAGTTTACTACTCTTGGGGTGAACAGACTTGAAATGGTATGGGAATTGTGGTGAAGGAGAGTCTTCTGAAGACAGCAAGAGATGTTGTCAGAATGAATGATAAAGTCACAGGGATCAGACTCCAATTTAAAAAAAGGCAGTATTCAAAAGATCTGTTTATGTCCCACAGCAGGGTTGCAATACCAATGAAAAGAGTGCATTTTAGCTGTTGTTGCAGCAGTTGTTGGACCTGCTAGATAAAGCAGGACAACATGAGGTGGTGGTGATAACTGTGGACCTGAATGTTCATATCAGGATATACTGAAGAATATATGAGGTATGCATGCTTTCACATGGGTGGGGCAACAGGAATAAAGGAGAGGCAATTCTAGATTTCTGTCTGTCAAATGACTTGATGATGGCCAATGTATGGTTAAGCAAGAGAGAGAGGCAGTCACAAGATCACATATAAGACTGGTCAACATACAACCTAGGTAGATTTCCTCCTACTAAGAGCAGTGAGGTAGAATCAGAGACTGTAATGTCACCACAAGTGAAACATTTGGCTCTCAGAAAAGTCATGTTGGCTACAATCAGCTGCAAAAAGGGTCACAAAGGGATCTAAGGTCAACAGACACTAGCCTGAAGACGTAGAAATTGTCTAGAATTGTTTAAAAGAAACTGAAAATTAAGGTAGACTGGAAATAGTGGAGCAGGTTAACAGCTTCAAGGCTCTGGAGGGGTAGTGGTTGAAGAGAAAGGAAGTCTGAATAAGGAGATCAGCGCTAGAATCAGAGGGGCTGCGGCACTCAGCTCGTACATAGTATAAGGCATAGTGTTTAACAAAAGAATTCCAAAGAAGCCGAAAAATAAATTATTGTACAATGCATTAGGGCTACTAATGCTACATTATGTTACAGAAACATGGGCAGTGTAGGCAGAGCAATTGATGAATTTAGAGGTGACAGAGATGAACTGCTTATAGATGGGTGGTGGGATGCACATTGTATGACAACGAAAGAACCAAGAAGATCACAGCAGATAGTCAAAGCCAAAGTTGCTCAAAGAGCAGAACAGGACAAACAGAACAGATTATGGTGGTTTAGGCATAGGTGTAGGAAATCAGAAGGCAATGTGCTGAAGAAGACTTGAGAGAAAACAGAAGAAGGCAAAAGGAAAAGAGAATGTCAAGCAAGGAGATGGATGGATTGCAGGAGAGAAGACCTACGTCAGTCAGGAATGACTGACAATGAAGGTTGGCTAGTGGTATTGAATCAAGAGAAATGACAACAGTTGATGCACCATCCCAGTCCCATGGAGAAAATGGGAAAAGGACAGGTCATGATGATGATGATATTTGATTTCTTTGCATGTGTTCTTGCAAAAAGTTTTACTTAAGCAAAGTGTTACACTTGCATATTTGTACAAACCAAAAGCATAAGTCTTATAAATTTCACCTGAAAAGAAAAGATTTTAGTATCTGGATTTATAGTCCCACAAACTCTAACACATAAGCAGCAATTCTCATAACAGGAAGATAAAGTTGTGCATTAATCTTTGTGTCAAGGCAGGACAGAGCTTTCTATGAAATTCCAAAATGACTTTAACATGGAGTAACACTCCATACTGTGCAGTTACTCCACTCCCAAGTCCAAAGGGTCTGTTGACCTTGTCTCCCTCACTGAACTAATTTAATGTACAAAGCCAATTAAGAGTTGAAACCCATTGAAATTAATGGACTTCTTGACAAAATGTTCCATTTGTATGTGGAGATATGTACTGCTAGCAGTATCTGGTGGAAATCCAGACTGCCTTCAGTATTGCTCTGCATACATGTGGTGTTGTACTAAAAGTTTTAGGAGATACTGGGATAGCTGGGACCTCACACATGCATTTCTTGGTGTATTGATAGCTGCCCCACAAGTTCCTCATGGCATCCCTCACATTAACATTTCGTTAAAAAAAATAATAATAAGATTATATTCCACATGGGCTGGTGGTTTCACATACATCTTCCTCTTCCTGGATGGTGTAAATGCACACATAATGTCTGTGCTGACCCAATTGCCTGCATTCATCAGTCCGCACTGCAGGTAGATCTCTTGTACTGAATGGCCTCATGACCGTGCAACTCCAACTGTATGTCAGACGATTGGTATTACAAGAAGGCACCTTGCCTACTATACCAGATCTGACATACAGATGGAGATGGTGTGCCCGAGTTGTTTGGCTAAACTTAGACACCCAGATGAGTATTCAGGTACCTTTGGTACACATGTGGAATAAGTAATATAATTCAGTAATAAGCCATGTTCTGGAATACTATTATTTGTTCTAGGCATAGCTAAAAAAACATTCACTACAACACCATTCATGGTGTTGGAGGTACTGGATTCAGTGAACCATGCCCCCTGGAATGATAGCATCCCAGGAGCCATACTGGCTGGGTGTAGGAAGAACAGGATGATGGATGATGTTTGCTCTCGTGATGCCAACTTTTTGGAATCCAGAGCATGGTCTTATTATTGCTACAATAAGCCAACATAGCTATATGAGTATTTGGCTGCTCTGTTTCTTTATTATTAGTTATGTAAGACATACATAATTGTTCCAGCATTTTTGGCTGAGAAATTCAGGATATATGTGTGTGTCTGTGCATGTGTGTGCATGTGTGTGTGTGTGTGTGTGTGTGTGTGTGTGTGTGTGTGTGTGTGTGTGTGTGTGTGTGTGTGTGTGTGTGTGTGTGTGTATGTGTGTGTGTATAAATATACATGTATATATAAATGCATATATAAATGTATATGTATATATATATATATATATATATATATGTATGGGTTCATGTCAAACCCACGACATGTTGAAATATCGAAAGTCAGTACACCGACACGAAACCATCGACATTTCAAAACATCGACAGTACAGGTATACGAAAGGACAGTGCTAACATGGGTCCTGCAAGGGGGAAGTAGTATGGGTACAGTATCATATCATATCCTTTACTTCCCCCTTGCAGGACCCATGTTAGTGCTGTCCTTTCGTATACCTGTACTGTCGATGTTTTGAAATGTCGATGGTTTCGTGTCGGTGTACTGACTTTCGATATTTCAACATGTCGTGGGTTTGACATGAACCCATATATATATATATATATATATATATATATATATATATATATATAAAAAACCGTTATATGTGTGTATGTCTGTATTAGTATGGCCTTAGCAATTCAAACTAAACAAAGTATCTCTATCTTATAAATATATTTCCTTTCATTTTAATTTTACAAGTAAATATCAGTATTTTACTTGTTCATACAGACAAGTTTATATTTTAGCTTTTCTGCCTGTCCATATTACAATTAGCTTATCCAAGTGTTGCTGTTAAGGCTAACTATTTGGCAGTTTTGTCCCAGCTAGCTCTTCCATACAAAAGCAAAAAATGAAAACTTCCCTGTAATAGCAATTGAATTACTGCAGTTACATCCACCCCCCAAAAGGTAACAAAAAGCCAAAAAAAAAAAGGTGGTAAATTGCTGATCATGTCCTTCCAACACTTTATGCACCTGGAACAATTGTCCTTCTCACCCCACCCTAGCTATGCTTCTGTTTGACCATCTGACCATATGCATTTCTACATAAAAAATATATTTTTCTTCTTTACAGTTGTCTTCTTTAAAATCCACTATGCCTCTCATCTGTTGTATGCAACAGTAGGAGCACTGCATAAGGGTGTTAAAAGCAATCATCTCATTATAATTCCCTGAAAATGTGTTTTTAATAGCTCAAACAGTTTTAGAGACATGTTTATTTGTATATAGGGAGCAAAAACAAATGGCAGTTTGGTCAAAGCAATGTTAAAAATGGTCAGCAGTAAAGGAGTTAAATATCTTATTCACTATTAGAAGCCTGAATGATTCGGCACAGTCTGTTGTACAAACATGTGAGTTTGCCCATGTGTGTGTGTGTGTGTGTGTGTGTGTGTGTGTGTGTGTGTGTGTGTGTGTGTGTGTGTGTGTGTGTGTGTGTGTGTGTGTGTGTGTGTGTGTGTGTGTGTGTGTGTGTGTGTGTGTGTGTGTGTGTGTGAATCTATTTTTAAAGAGAGAATCTTGAAGATTTTGCGCTAGATTCCTAGAAGATCTGGATATGCAGTAACATGCCACACAGAGCAGTTATTCTATGCCTGGATCCAAATGATTGGGCTTTGCAAGTCCCTATTCAGTGCATACTACTGGGACTGCCAGAGACTTAAGTCTAGTTCCAAAAGGGAATAGGGCTCCCCTCACCAAAATAATTCAACATTGTGCATTAGCAAGACTCATCAAGATATAAAACTGAATCATTTGCAGTGCCATTGAACTGAATGATCTTCTCATCCCATGTGTACACGGAACAAAATTCATTACCTTCAGTACCACATACAAGTGGAATTCTTCTGAATGTTTTTGGATTTGGGGAGTGAAAATCTAGAACTGCTGACCATCATAGGGAGTTAACAGCACAAACCTCCAGAGCTCCACTAGCGTGAATGAGTAAATTTTGTTGATAAGGAAGCTCCCTTGAAAAGGAAAGCCACTGACATGACATCATGAGAACTGCGGTGGTGGTGCTGCGGTAGCGTTGTCGTCTCACAGTAAGATGTTGCCCTGTTCGATTCTCAGCTAGAGCGTCTTCTGTGTGGAGACATGCGTGAATGGGCGTACCTTCATTGAAGGTTGTGTGTTAGGGCCAGCAACTTGGCAAATAAAAATCTACTGCCAATCATTAGTGGACAGGAGTTCCGCTGTGGCGATCCCTAACCGGGAAAAGCCGAAATACACAACAACTGACATGACATCATGAAAGACTTTACAGTGCACACAGTACCTGACTTTCTACATTAATGAAGAAAGTATTATTTCCATGCTAAGTGCAGTATCAGGGTGTCTTATATCCTATTAGTTGGCAGTTTCACAGTTAGAACATTCTACATTGAAAATTTACAAATATGATGGTTTATAATGGAAGAAGCCGAAAGCCAGTTTATTAGTGAAACCATAATGTAAGTAAGTAGCCATTCCTCTAAACAAGTATGTTGCTTTGTGTTGTGCAAATTGTTTTTGGACACGGGTGTCAATATTTTATCTAACACCAACTAATGCAAAGGAAAAAAGTGAGTTAGTTGGCCTTAACAATATTCTCTTTACTCCACACTTGTGTGATCTTAGAGGTAGTATATTCAGAGATCAGGATGTGATTGCTCAAACAAACCTGACAATCTTTATAACTTTGCGCTATTCCTTTACTTAGATGTTGAATGTTTGATATTTTGAACATTTCATATTTTGAGATGTTTTCTGTCCAGACATAAATGTCTACTTTATTATGAACTAACTTTTTGTTGTTCTAAAAAGTGACAGTGAAACCAACTTCTTATTATGACATGTTGAATGTGAACTTCAGTTTCTGTAGATCTTTTTTTTTTAGTTTATGTGCCTGCTGACCATCTAGCTTCCATTAAAATTGCCCATTCATTCCCTCTCACTTGAGTAAGAGCACATCATGGCATAGCCATCATAAAGACAGCCAAGATGTTTTTTTTTTTTCACTAATCCTAACTCAGCAGTTGATATGCACACTTACACACAGGAAGGCCTGCAATATTTTCCTCTGTGGGTTGATGCCATTCAGCTCATGCTGTAACTATACTACCACATAGCTGTGCCTTAGCAAAGAGAAGTACATATCTTTGGCCTATATACTGTATGCCAATCACCTCTATCCTACAGCAGTTGTCAGAATTTGTGCAGGCTGGATCGGCAATCTTCCTCAAGATGACTGAGTCGGTGACTACTGCTCATTTAGTCTCTGTCACCAGTTCCACCACACTAAGTTTGCTAGTCAATTCAGATACTCTGGGCCACAGTTAGGTTTTATCCCAGTATGCTATGGTGCCATAACTACCTGCCTGCAGTATCTGACTCCAGATGTTCTGTACATAATCATGGGAATTATGGCTAGTATGTCTGTCTAGGAAGCATTCATGCTCACATGCAATGGTTACACTAGCAATTGCAGGACAATTTGCCAAACACACAACTCACTGAAAGCTGAATATCATTTTGTTTGATTTTCACTCATTTTGGCTAACCACTGCCAAAAAATGATTGGGAAATGGGTAGAAGTTGTCCTGTTCTCCTACCTCACTACACTCAGTGAACTAGCTCTGTTATGGGTCAGTGCACTAATTAATGACCAGCGTCAATCATATAAGATTTTTCTTTTATGAATATATATGATAATTGAGAGGTCAGGTAGTCTGCAAACAGTAAAATGTTAACATGGTTTGTAATTATTGGTCATCACTGTGGCTGAAAATAGTAAGCAATATGTCCAAGATGATCTGGATTAAAACAGTGGAGTGTACACTGGATAATGTGGAAGCCTCCCTTCCTAGTAGGTCATGAGTGGCCAATGCCAACTTGTCCATCGAGGAAGAAGATGTTCCAGTCTACTACAGAGGTGGGAGGGTTTGGCATAATGGATAAAGTTGTTCCATCTTAGATATAAAGTACAGGGTTTGATTCTGACCTCAGGTTGTTGTCTATACTTGTATTAGTCTATAGACTAATAGCCTAGTGTTTACCTATGAAACTATGATGCAGCAAGGCATTACCATTTGCTAAGCAGGGTTTGTGAGATATAGCTGAGAGTTATAATATATACAGATAAAAGAATGTGTCATTGGTCAGCATTGAGGGATTTCATCTTGTCAAGCTTGCCATTTAGCAAAAAAAAAAAAAAAAAAAAACTCAGCCCACCTACAAAGTGGTACAGGGACAAGTTTATGCCATTCAGATCTTGGTCATTCAAGTGTCTGGGGAAAGACCCCAGGTTTGGGGAGAAAGGGAAACCATGAATGGAGGAGGCAAGGGCTTAGCTGACAGTGGTGAAGATTAAAATTCAACAAAAAAGGTTTGGGATACTCAGTTTTCTATTTAAAAGTTATTTGCATTACTAATGAGTGATATGTTCCTTCAGTGGCATGAATTAATATGGTATAACTGATACTGATAAAAGATTTTATAAGTGAGGTGGCTTTTTATTATTAGTACTATTTAGTTAGTTAATGATGATGGAAACCTATGAGTTTAATAAAAAAATAGCCATTAATCTAAACTGATTCAAAAATTAAAGCAATCCAAAAAACGCCTAATAAAATGTGTGGCTGAAATTAAATATTACTGAGATAATATAAAATACATTTTCAAAAGTACAATCAACCCCTATAGACAAAATTTATAAAATGTGATGGATTACTTTGAGTCAGTGCAAAACAAATCAATAAAAGGAAAACAGAAGGATTTAGGACAAGGTACAAGATGATTAAAAACACCTTTTAAATAATTTTTTCAGCTGAAAAAGAATGGTTTATACATTTCTGGAAGACAACATGGTTTTGAGAAGACTGAAGAGATCCTAGGTGGCATTTAAAACAAATTAATCCTGACTAATACATTTAAACCGTCTTCCTCCACACTGACTGCTGTATCTTGTGACTTTACTTATATTCTTCTTCTAAAGGGAATGATAAATGTGACATCAGTATTTGCATCACACAAGAATAGAAAGCTTTATTCTGTTTCTTTTTAAACTTTCCTCTTACCTTCAAATATATTTAATTTTCAAGGAAACTAAAGACTTGCAATCTCTTGTAATTTCTAAACTTATATTACTTGCATTCAACAGAAATGTTTGTGGCATCACTTCTTTCACATAATGCATTTAGATGCATTCTCTAAATCTCAGTGGAGAGATTATACACACATGCACAAACACAGATATATAGAAATGCACACACACACACACACACACACACACACACACACACACACACACACACACACACACACACACACACACACACACACACACACACACACACACACACACACACACACACGTCTATAATAAATCAGCGAACACTTAAAAAAGTGAACGCTGTTTTATCAACTCCATGTAAGTGAAAGCTTACAATCCTGAACACTCGGAACAGCGATTTTTTTTCCCAGGGAAAAAAAAATCACTGTTCCGCAAAAAAAAAATAAAAACTTCAAAACATTACATAAAGTGGGGGGCTTTCCTCCCCTCCACCCCCCCCCACTTATATATACCGACTCAGAGATCACACTACAGTGATTAAAATGACAAAGTAATGGAGGCGGCCAAGCGATTTCTTTCCCAGGGAAAAAAATTGCTTATATGCTGTTTCACTATTTTGCTGTTTCGTGCTTTCAAGTTTGATCAAGATGCGTTCGAAGGATTGCATCTTCGATTATATAATAGGAACCCACACAAACACACACACACACACACACACACACACACACACACACACACACACACATGTGTGTGCACACAAATACACATAGGCATACATATACTTATTGATTAATGAACTCACTGGTGAAAATTCATTAGTCAGTAACATCTTTTGCAGCAGTTGAATTACTTTTAGTTTTCCTTTAGTTTTATGGACTGTTTGTTCTAATGAGATAGCAATGAGTTTATTTTTCTTCTTTTCTAGTTTGGCCCCCTCACTGACCATTGTGTCCAACCCTCCTAGTCACTCAGTGAAAGCAGTCATTCCCAAGAGTGTCACATCTGTGGTTGATATTTACTTGGCGTTGAGTGTCAGAAAATCTGGAAGTATTAATTAATAAATGTATTTATTTATTGATAACTGATTACAGCAAAAGTCCAACTGTGTAGGTACTCATTTTCAGCAGAGGCCTGTGGTGGTGAGGGTCTCAAATGTATTAGAAAAACAATAGAGTCAAAAACATCTACAGTTTAAATAACTATACCAAATTAGACATGAGCTGATAACATTGGCTAAAAATATTCAACTTATATGACAATGATTTAATATTTAGAGAAATTTTAGTCAGTTTACAGAAATTAAAGTTAAGTTAATATAATACAAACAGAAGATGCAATATGAAGTGAGAAAAAAATGCAGGGTTATGGCATATTTAGGGAGAAAATCAGAGGAGAGAAACTGACAGAAGTAAGGAAGTGAATGAAGAAGGGGAGAAGCAAATGAAGTGGGAGAAAGGAGATGTAAGGCATAAATAGGTAATTATTTATATTTAGACATATAATTAATCCTGGGATTGAGCAAGAACTGAGCTAGATATTTTTTAGGAAGTTATTCAGAATGGTTTAAAAGACGGGGGGGGGGGGTGACCTGATGGATACAGATAAGGAGTTCCATACCTTAGCAAAATGGTATGAGTAGAGACCATGCCTGGCTGATCGGATAGATTTGAGGACAGAGAGGAGTTTTTGGTCAGTAGATTGTAATGACCAAGTGGGAACATATTTGTGTAGCATGGCATTTAGTGCATGACAACCAGATGAATGCTGGATAATTTTAAGGTGGTAAGAAGCTGTGTATATATTAGTTGGTGGGGTAGTTCTAACCAGTTTAGGCTTTTTAATGCTATACAGTTATGGGTTCTGAATTTTGTATTTGCTGCAAGTTTAGCACTTTATTATAACATTGTTCAAGTACTGCTTTTTGTGATGCCTGGCTGTTATTCAGGTTGGGAGAGCCATAATGTAGTAAGCACGGGAGGTAAGTAGTGGGAAGCATAGATTTAGTCGCATTGGTAAGAACGTTTTTGGCTCTTTAAAGCATCCCTGGCTTTGTTTTAAATTTTTAATATAATTTTGTATATGCAGGTTTTAATCCACTATCATTTATAATAATTTGCTATGAGGAGTGACTTCAGTGGTTGTATTAATAAAGACAGGATTTTAGATCCTGCTTTGGGGTGGGGGTAAACTCAAGTTATAAAGCCATGTTTCAGTAGCTGTTAAAGCTATCATCTGTAAGGTAGGGAATGTGAGTTGTTAAATAAACAATAACAAACCAAGTAGTGGAATTCTAAGTCCAATATTGTCTAAATAAACAACTCGCCTAAGAAACTAGCCAAATGAAAGTCTAAACAAAGAGTGAAGAGGACAAGGATGATGATGTAGAGAGTATGAGTCTGTGGAATAACCTGAGAATTATAAGCCTTGTTTAAAGGATGACAGTAACTGGAGTCACAAGCATGTTGAAAATTTCAATGACATACAGATTCACTTCAACATTTAAAGTGAATAATTGGCCCAGGTCATAGCTCTCAACATCGTAAAACAAAAATCTGGAAAACTCTTAAAATAATGGGAGGACAAAGCCACAAAACATAGGTACACAATTTAAATATTGCACTTATAAATGTATCATGCATTTTCTAAAGGATGTGAAGTCTGAAACTCAAAAATGCTTGTCATTATTTACTGAATTCAGTCCTTACCGATTTGTTGCAAACATTCAGAAAAAAATCACAAATTTTATGAGTAACAGACCAAAAATATGAGGAAAAAATCAGAACAGTGGAGAGGTATGTACCAGGTAGATAATCTTTAAATTGTTGCAATGGCACTGAGCTGTAGTTCCTATGGTACAGGGTTTGATTACATCAGCTCTTGTTTGCCCAGTGTGGGACCTTGAGCAGGTCACTTAACCAGCCACTGCTTCCAAGTCATCCAAGAAAAAGGACTGTGTGTCCAAAGGACCTAGCTTGTTAAGAAACTGGTATCATTAATATTATTATTATTATTATTATTATTATTATACTATATTGTACTAGAAGCTGTTTTCAGAAAAAACAAGGGAAGTTGTCTTTCCACTGAAAACCATGACTGTACAATCTGCATACCCCTAGACCACAAAGATAGTATTTCTTCTGTAGAGATGGCGTTGGTTCCATCCATAAAGTGCAATGGCATACCAATTCAAATGTTCTGCCTATTTAGCTTTTCAAGGCAGAGGTTCTGGTTGACTGGATGTGTGAAAAGAACACGCCCAAAAGATTTTCAAAAAGACAGTCTAAGATTAAAAAAATAATAATATGTACAGCAAAGAGTGTGGAGAGGTTAAGAGAAGGCAAATAATGAAATAATCAGAATCTGAAACTCCTTGTAAATGTCCAGTGAGCAAGAAGATAAAGATGAAAAAATGTTTCCAACCTAGATGCCCTACAAACTCCAAGGAAAATTCCTGCTAAGGTGATGCTTTTTGAGCCTAAAATATCCACGTTTAACAGTCTTGCACCATTTACAGAACAAGCAGTTTCTAAGGAAAGATCTATGGATCCCTCCATTTGTATGACCCCAGAAACATTTCAGAAAAGGACTGAGCAGTTAAATCATTTACTCCAAGTGAGTTCAAGGAGTTTGCACTGTAACTTCCAATAGGCGGAGCCTAGGCCTTTTGACAGAATCAAATGATGTTCTCACATTTCAAACAAATGTTCATATCTTGGAACCACTGGGGTTATGAAAGAGTATAAATGGAAAACTCTTCAGCGCAAACTATTTTTATAGCAGTGGTATTCTTTAGTTTCTAGGTCTTAAACAGAAGTAACAATTACATTTGTAATATTTTGTAAGCAATGTACAATATCTCAGCAACCTACTCAAGTTACACACATACTGTCAACAGCATTTTATTCATCTACCTGAGACCTTTCATTTGAGGATAAGGAGTTCTGTCTGTGTTACTTGGTTGTTGATGTATTTAGAAAAATGTGAAAATTATATCTATATAAATTAATACCATAAAAACAACAGTTAAATATCTATTTACCTGTACTAGGCAGAGGTCAAATATTAACACAGTTGTGTTTACCATTGTGTGAGCTTTAAGATGACATATTTTAAATACTCATACATAGCATGTTTTTGGAATTATTGATGCAAATATGAACAGGCAATATGTTACACCTTTAGGTGTCAGTAGGAGTTAACTGCAGATGCACCTGGAGGCATCACTATGATGCAATAAGTTAAAAAAGCTAATTTGAAGACTGCCGAACTAATTAGGACTGCAGATGTTGTCAATTGCAACAGCAATACATGAGCAGATTGCATGTCTGCTTAATATTTAATTTTATTGACCGTGTTTATGACAGAAACTCAGTGGTTAGTACAATCATGGGATATGCAGGGATTCTTTTGAAGAAGGGGGGAGTTCATTCTTTGAAAATGGTTTGTTTAAATCTTTTTGAGAACATTGCATAGTTCTTTCAAACAATAGTAGTTAATAATACAACAGTTATTTTGTAAAAGATGCATGGGCAAACTGGGGCCGCCTTGTTAGACCAATTAGCTGTTCAGTCTACACACACACACACACACACACACACACACACACACACACACACACACACACACACACACATACACACACACACACACATGCAAATATGCACAATGACTTTAATCTAGGAAAAAGAGAGTATTTTGTTAAGTAATGACAGGTATTAGAGTACATACTGAACATGAAAATATGAAAATTGTTCAGTTGAATCGGGATTATTTCCCATTTAACTAAATAAAATAAATATATGCATTCATTCATACATGCATACATAATATGCTGCAGCAAAAGATGATTTGAGGAAGGAGCAGGTTTCAGGATCATGGTATAAAATAGAGCTTTTTCTATGGAAAGACTGTGGTATTTCATTAGAAGTGCATTAGTATTACACATTGATGTCTAACCAAAAAGCTGTATATGACTGTGGCAAAGACCATTTATTAAAGCTCACCACTCAGTATTACAAAAGAGACAAAACATGATTTGTATTACCACACAGTGCTGTTATTCCTAGTCAGTATGCTTTAGATTGGATGTCTGAGGTTGTTTAGATGCTAGTGCTTAGTTAGTAGACTGTATTATGTAAACCATAACAGGGGAGAAGGAATTATCTGCACTGTTTTCCAGTCACTGTCTCATCATGTGCTAGGTGTATTTACATTTAATCTTTTGTGTTTTCTACTCTATATGCTTTTTACCCTGTTGTGTTTTTTTTTCAGATTTTCAGACAAACAGTGGGGACATAATGGCTGGAAAATGTATATGCTTAGCAGAAAGCATTACTGACAATAAATTCAGAGATGACTGCACTAGTCACCATCATGGCACAAAGGTAATTAAAATAGATGGTAAGGACTGGCAAGAGCTGCATATAAAGAGTGCTATGAAAGCCCTACATGCATTTTTTTCTATAGAAAACGAAATATAAATCCTCACATAACCAGAACTTGCTGGCTAGAATTGGGGGTGATGACAAATAAAGGAGTAAGTGGATAATTACCATGGGCACAATTTAGTTGAAATAGGTCCACTAATGGAACTATTCAATGCAGTTGATAAATATGTGGGAAGAGGCACATTATTAATGGTATTATAACTAACAGCTGGAAAATGTAAAATTGTTCTGAATCCAGTAAAAACTGCAAGAAAAACCCAGCCAAGCTACTTTTTATATTGGCCTCATAAGTACAGCATAAGTGGATTGCTTGACTATACTTTAGATAAACAGAGATTAAAATCAAGCCTGCTGCCCATAACATTAGGTTACCTTCAATATATCCCAAATATTATACAAGCCAAATGGTAAAAAGGTCACACAGACAAACCATTTAGTAAAAAGTGCAAGAAAGACCCAACCAAGCTAGGGTCTTCACTTTGTAAAACCTAAAGCATATTGCTCCTGTTTGGAAGCATCTTTTTTACAATCAATTTATTTTCCCATTGCTCCTATCATGAAAACTTTGCAAGCAATTTTGAAAAAAAAATTATATCCCCGGATTTACTATTCTTCTGTGCACGACTAGCTTAGTCCTGCACGGAAGCGGCCCTTTAAGCATATTAATGAAGGCGTGCTGCCTGAGCTCCTAATCTTACATGGAGCATGCAAGAGTGCAGGAGGCGTGTCTGAGAGCAGAGTTCTCAGAATATACACACCCCTGCAATGAACTGCAGGAAGGCCAAAGCAATGAGCGAGACCGCTCATAGGTGTCTGCATATCCCCAGCAACATCCCCTCACATGTACAACAGCAATAGTAAATACAAATCAAATAAACAAACCTTTTTTTATTAAGAATCCAATTAAAGCTAACCATAGGTGCGCGGGTTTGCCCATCACTTAGCTATGGTTAATGCAGCTTAAATGGCTGAAGAGGATAACAAGAAAGATATATGCAAAGGAAGCAGTATAGCAATAGTGTAATGGGTAGAGCATTTGCCTTATAAGCAGGCATTCCTGGTTTGAGTCTCACTGCAGCACATTCCATTTTCCTTGGCAAATCATGTTATGACCAATATTTTATTTGCATAATACACTAAATAACATATATTTGTGAACTGCAGTACTGCATTTAATGCACACGTGAGGTGTCAGTGTCATAATGTTGCAAAGTCCCCAGATAGGCACGTGTGCCCCATAAAGTATATGTACACAAGAATCATGGATACAAATGGAAGGTAAATGTGTAATGAAGGACAACTCCATACAGCTTCCAAATCCCCCACCTTCTCAAGAACCATTAGCTATTACTGTCTAAATCAGTACAAATGTAAGCAGGAGTAAGCACTAGTAAGCAAGTGTAAGCACCATTAAGTAGTAGTAAGCATAATTAAGCACTAGTAAGTGAGTTTAAGCCCGTTTGTGTGGGGGTAAGCAATGCATACTCAGGTTAAGCAATATTGCAGCTTACTCTCTGTAAGCATATTTAACCGGAGGTTAGCATTGCTTACCCTTACACAAATCCTCGCAAATCCACTTACAACTGCTCAAAAGTGTGTTAATCACTCTGTATCCAATGGCCCTTGTTTTGTTCAGCAACAAAATAAACAGCCTTACAGGTCTTGAACCCAGGACCCTATAGTCACAGTAGTTAACCACCAAGCCATCACAGCAATACAGATGAATGAGGTATCACCAAACAAGTCCTCACTATAGTAAAATCAAACTGAACCTGTGAAAGGAATCAGTATACAGTCATGTGTTCTATAACCCACTACATAACATAAATATGTGAACTGGAGTACAGCAGTAAGCCCAGATATGAGGTGTAATTTTAATAGAGTGTTGAGGTCCCCAATAAAACACAAGGACACCATACAGTGTACATACACATGAATCATGGATACCAGGCATATATATAAGATGTAATGAGTAAGAAATCAATGCAAAAAAGAAAATATAATGCAAAGTCTAATGTAAGCAACGTTAAGCATTTCACAGACCAGCTTAGGAGGTGTAAGCAATGTGTAGGCCAGCTAACTCAATGTGCACAGTGTTATACCCCTTTAAACAATGCCAACATTAGGTAAGCAGGCTTGCCCATACCCTAGCCTTTTCAAAACTGGCCAATCACGGAAAAATGCAGGAAATCGGCCCTATGTAAACCCAACAGGCAGGAATACATCTCATAACTGGTTGTAGCTTCCCCTTGCAGGCACTATGGCAGAAAGGGGGAGAAGGTGTGCACTTCTGGGTGCAGCACTGGTGCATCCAGGAGTCCAGAGTCATGGCAGGACTTCTTGTAAAAGACCATGAGCAGAGATTGCTGCAAGGCCAGTACCAGGGTTCCCAATACAAGGCAGAAGCCTGGGACCATCTTGCCCATGACAACACCAGTGCCACTGGCATACCACAATCTGGTGAGCAGGTCAGGCATCACTATGCCAACCTGAAGTAGCATAAGGGGACCCTTGGAGCAGCGGATCCAAGAGGCTAGAACAGCAGGGGTTGTCTCAGCTGTGTGTAAGTATCACCCCACTATATGTGTAATAATTGCCAGCTCATGTATATCATGGATAGGTATGGCTAAATATTTTTCTTATGTCCTCCACAGCTGCAAGTGAGTGGGCCACGAACCAGGAGGCCCACGGAAGTTGCCTGGAGAGGTTGCGACGTGAGGCAGGTCAGTAACACTCTTGCATGTACTCTCATAGGAAATAAATCTAAAAGTATTAGTAAATTAATTGCCTGTATAAAACCTGTATTGTTTTAGGCAAGTACTGCATACACTGAAGAATATGGCAGGAAGAGTCTCATATAGTTTGTATGTAAATAAAAGTGTAATAGCCTGACAATAAAAGTCTAACTGCTGGAATGCATGTGTATACTCTGGTATCATATGGTAATGTAGATTTGCAATCATGTAATAGTACTGTTGTATTAAGCACTGTTACCCACACTGTCCACCATAAATAGAATGTGTAGGAATACCTGTATATGACTGGTGTAATCCTCAGAGGCCAATTAGTACAACTGACAGACACATAGACAGAAAACAGTGAAAAGGCAGATAACACAATCCGAACAGCACATGGAACTGAGAAGTGAACTGCTCTATTTTTGGCACACACAACCATGGTTCAAATCCTGGCAGTGGTAGTAGTCTGCATACAGAATCATACCCCACAACTGTACAGATATGTCCAGAATGTCCAGTAAAGTGGCCCATATCTGCTTCCTGTCAACCTGTCCCCCTGTGAAATCAGTGGGATGATCCCAGACGAATAGGCAGCAAACAGGAAATACAACTGATTGACACACATCTATGAGAACAAAGCTGGCACACTAGCAACTCCCCAAAACCTTATGAGAGTAAGAAGCCATGTATGTCCCGTTTACACCCCCATGTTGTCATGCTGTGGCCATAGTGTGTACAGTAACAGAGTGAGATGTATGTGCATAATAGTAATGTGGAATCTGGTATTGTGTGTGGCAACATTCAGGTAGTGCTAACAAACATTTCTCCCACAGGTCTGTCAGATACCAACACTGTGCCCAGAAATGCAAGAATGATACCCTGTACTGGTACTGTTTACTTTGGAACCTTTTCACCACAATAAACAGAACATGCTGGAGGGATAGATTCCTGTCCCAGAGACTTCCCATACTTTGGAATAAACTACCTGTCTATATCAAACAAAGCTCCTCATTAGCACTCTTCAAGAAAAATCTTGATGATTGGATGGAAAATAGGAAATTCACCACAGGGATCACCTCTGTGGCTCTGCTCGACAGTGGCACAGGAAAATAATTTTCTTGGGTGGCAAAAGCCAGGGTACCTTTTTGGCTGGGCTTGTATAGGCTCCAGGACCGAGACCCTAGTACCTACCTATGAACCTATGAACCACATGTGTCACATACCACCCCTGTAGACTGTCCTCTATATCTAGCAATCCTGTCCACCTCCACAACTATACCTGCCATACTTCCCCATATTCCCATTCCATACTTCACAGACAAGGGCAATGTGGTCCCAACAAGGGGTTCACATGTGACATACCCGTCCATGTTGCACACACTGCCAGCTGAAGAGGTCCCTAGAGTGTGTACCATTAGACCTATTATAGAGTACAACGCCCCTTTTGGTATGTACCTCACAAGTCATCTACAACAACTGGGTTTGACATAGATTTGTATGTTAGGCAGAGATCACCTCTGAGTAGGCGATATGCGACAGAGTAAAGCTGGAGTTTTTAGAGATGGTCTGCATAGGGCATCTGTTTGAGGCTGGTAATTCTCTTTGTGAGCTATTTCTGTGGCCTTTCCAGTTGTTGTAGATGTCTTCTGAGGTACATACCAAAAGGGGCATTGTACTCTATAATGGGTCTAATTAGTGATGAGTAGAGGGGAACAATGACCTCTTTTTTTCTGGATGAGAAAACTTTTGTGATGAGGTGTGCCATGTAGAAGGATTTCCTGACTTCTGTGGCAATGTGATTATCAAAGGAGAGACTACTGTCCACCTGTGTCCCAAGGTCTCTTATCACACTTTTGGATTTAAGTATACAGCTGCCTATGTTGTAGTTCATGGGTACAGAGTTTTTACCAAAGGGGATGACAATGCACTTTTTCACACTGAGCTTGAGGCCATGGCTTTGACACCAGGCATCTGTCTCATTAAGGCCCTTTTGTAGGATGTCCACATCTTTAGTAGTTTTGATT
The DNA here is from genome assembly GCF_019279795.1 of Protopterus annectens. Taxonomy (NCBI): domain Eukaryota; kingdom Metazoa; phylum Chordata; order Ceratodontiformes; family Protopteridae; genus Protopterus; species Protopterus annectens. The sequence goes on from NC_056735.1 coordinate 907,896,317, forward strand.
ATGGCTCCTAGTTTGCAGACATTTGCAAACTTCATTAGCCAAAGACCTTCTGTGTTAGCCTGTACTTCAGAGAAGTAGATACCAAACAGGAGAGGACCCAGGACTGAACCCTGTGGTACTCCACTTGTCACTGGTCTGAAGTCGGATTTGGAGTCTGCTACTTTCACAGTGTGGGTTCTGTCAGTGAGCCAGTTGGCAACCCATCTTGTGACATAGGGATTTATACCTAGTTTAGTGAGTTTATCTATAATTCCAGAGTGGGGGGTGGTGTCGAAACCCTTGGCAAGATCTAGATAGGCTGTGTAAACCACCTTATCCTTGTCTACGGCTTTGGTGACTGCTTCAAATAAGTCTATCAGGTTTAGGAGACATGATCTGCCTTTTACAAACCCAAACTGGGTGGGGTCCAGAGTTTGGAGATTACCAATGTCTTTGTTTATAAGTTCCATGACGGTACGTTCCATGGCCTTGCAGACCAGGCTCATCAAGCTAATGGGGCAGAAGTTTCCAGGGTCTGTGGTGGCTCCCCCCTTGTGGAGTGGGATAACTGTCGCTGTACACCATTCAACAGGCACAAAGCCTGAGGTGAGGCTATGACTTGAGCATGGTACTTAGGTGGGGTGCAAGTTCATTCTGTAGTTCATGTAGAATGCAGCCTGGGATGTTGTCTGGTCCCATGGATGCTGTGTTCTTGGCTTTGGAGAGTGTGGTTTTTACCTGTGCAGCCATGATTACAGGAACTTTGCATTCTTCCGGTATAGAGATGGGCTCTTTAGGGGGTGAGAGGGGGATAAAGTTAGCACTGAACCTATCTGCCAGGATGTTGGCAATATCAGTTAGGTATGTATATTTAGTGCCATTGTGCTGTAACTCGGAGCAGATCTGAGTGTTGCCATTGAGATTCTTGACATAGCTATAGAATGCTTTGTGGGTGTCTTTAGAATCAGTGGCAATTTTGTTTTCGTAACTAGCTTTGGAGGATTTTATCAGGGATCACAGCTTTTTACTGAGGCTGACCAGGGAGCTCCTGCACTCATGGGATTTTACTCTCTTTTGCAACAGTTTCTTCCTTCTGTTGTACAGTTTGTTTATGGCAGGGGGCCACCAGATTGGCTTCCTTTTTTGGAGAATAGCGTCTTGGTTATGTTTGGGGTAGTACGATCCATGCACTCATGTAAGTGCTTATAAAGTGCAATTGTGTAGGATTCAGTAGTCGTAACTGTATAGTCCATCTGCATGGGTGTCATGAAGTTCACCACTTCTGTCTTATGAAGCATGAAGTTGGCTTTGGAGAAATTCTTTCCATGATTTCCTTAATGGGGAGTGGGAGCAGGATGTGGATATCTAGGGTAATTAGCTTTTTGTTGAATTGGACTAATGAGGCGTTGACTTCAGGTATGGAACACCGGTCACTCTTGTTGGTAATGACTAGATCTAGGATATTGTTGCCCCTGGTGGGGGTGTGGATAAGTTGATCCAGGGCATTGGAGTTTATGAATTCCAGAAAGCATTGAGTGAAGGAGTTGGTACAGGAGTAGTTTTCCCGGTTAATGGTGGGGTAGTTGAAATCACCCATTATTAGGGTGTTTGGCTGAACCCTAATATTTTCCAGTACATCAAGAAAAGAGGAGTGGAAATCCTGGGGCATGGTGGGTGATCTGTTGCAAGCTACAATTTGGATTGCAGTTTTGCCCAGAGTTAATTGCACTTGGATAACCTCAGCTGCATCATGCTGAGCAACTAGCCTGGAGGTGTGGATATCCTTAATGAATATGGACACACCTTTGCCTTTGGTGTCCCGGTCCAGGTTACATGGCCGAAAAGTGTGGTATGAGTTATAGCCTGGTAGTGCAGGGGTGCTCTCTGGAGCCTTGAACCAGGTCTCAGTCACTGCACAGATATCAATGTTCTCCATTTTAAGGAGTGCCTCGAGTGAGTGCATTTTGAGATTCAGACTTCTAGCACTGAGTAGCATCACCCTCAGTTTTTGCTTGCCTGTTCCTGTTACGGTGGTGAATTTGTCATTTGAACCTTGCCTAAAAAAGGCACTATGGGGGCGGCAAAAACCTTAGCCAGTATCTGGAATCCCAGGGGTGACAGATGCAGGCCATCTCTGGCAAAGCATCGTGGTCTGTCGACTATGTCATCCCAGGCAGACAGATACTGGATCCCTTTAGAATGGCACCAGAAGCTTAGCCAATTGTTGAAGTCAATCATTTTGTCCTTGTACTGCGGCATCATTCTGGGTGATGGCAGAATGCTAGTCAGGGCTAGGGTCATACCTGCCTGGGCTACAAGATCGGAGAGCTCTTCATGTCTCTTTTCATGTAGTCCAGGGAGGTACATCTCAGGTCGTTCACACCAACATGGACAATGACAGAGTCATATTTGTACTTGTTGTGGAGTGACCTGAGTGCGTAGGTTATGTGGTGGATCCTGGCACTCGACAGGCAGCTGACAGTAACCTTCTCCTTGTTTAGCCTGGTGAGTGGGACATCAGTGTGCCTGACTATAGAGTCATCTATGACTAGTGTGTTGGGTACTTTGTTTTGCCTTATTGGCTGTGATTGAATGGCACACTGAGTCTGTGGGCTATGTGTCATTTGGGTTGTGTTGGGGGGTGGAGGTTGCTTGCATTTCTGCTTTGGAGGTCTCTGTTGCTTGATCAGATTATTATTGAGAGCCTCCGTGAATGTTTTTGTGTTTCTATGTGTGGATTTTGGTGGTGTAGATTTAGTGAGACTATATGATGAGTGTGTTGTGGTGCAAGTGTTTACCTTCTCCTCTTGACTGTCAAGTTCAGTCTTGATTGGAGAGAGCTTTACCTCCAGTTTGGCTAAATAAGTGCATCTCTCACAGGTTGTAGTGTTGGGTGGTAGGAGGAGAGGGTTGTCTGTGTACATGAGGCAATTTCTACATTGCCGCAAGATGCCCAGATTCATCAGATAGACAGGAGAGAACACTGGAAGCTGACCCTTGGACATGCCTGAATAAAAAACTATTTTCCTCTAGATATGTGAGGAAAGTGAGTACAAGAGCTGTTTTTCTCTAAGCAAGTGAGGAAAGTAAGTACCAAACCTGTTTTCCTCTAGGTAATGACGATGGTTGAGTGCTGTAGTAATTAGTAGGTTATTTAGTGCTTACAAATTCTGAACAAGTGCTGATCACAAATAAGCAAATTCAAGTGCTAAAACTAAGAATATGAATCTGGAACTAGTTACAGGAAAGGGGGAAACAAGTGCAAATGTGGGCTTTTAAATCAAAAAGTTGAGAGAGATGGAAAAACTGCCCAAACGGCCAGTAACTACAATTTCTGGGCCTGAACCACTCCTTGTGTGGTAGATAGGTTACCTAGTGCTTACCACTCCCACTGATAAGCTAAAAGGCTTCATCCAACGCAAAAAGCTTGGGGGGGCTCAGAAGCTTACATACAATCCTGGATACAGCAAATCTGAATTTGAACTACACTAGTTACAGGAAAGGTATTTTTTTTTTTTTAATATATATACAGAAAAGTAGCTAAAACAACAGTAAAAACAATTCACATGCAGTGCAAGCTAGCACACTTGAGTATGTAGCAATGTTAGACCAAACAGTTTAAAAAATGCAATTAAATTAAAAATGACTAAAAACAAGTGCAGAAGGAGTCTACTAGGTAGAATGAGGTAAAGAGATGGGATTGGAGGGGGTGTCCCAGATCAAATCTACAGTGTGGGGCCGGCAACTGCAAAAACCTCCAAAACAACAAGACAGGAATTGGGAGGGTGGGTATTGGAAACCAACACCTTCAGCAGAGATCTGAAAAACAATACAGTGAAGCAAAAATAACAGTGCACAACTCTGAAGTCAGCCAGCAATGATATAAAATTAGTCAACACCCTGGATGGTGCGTGTGGTCTGTGATGTGGACAACCCATTGGCCCCAATATGGACACAATGAGAACAAGCCTCCCACCCACTGCTACTTACAACAGCAGTCCACGTCCTGAAGGTGCCTGGCCTTGAGACTGAACAGGAGGAGCACGTTGGCCCTGTGAATGTGTACTGGGTGCCTCAGAGTGATGTAGCACATCCCACATGTGTCTGTGGAGCCAGTTATGGAACAGACCCTGGACCTGACCTCAGGGGACAGGAAAATGTCTGTGTGTGCCCCTGTGGGAGTGGGTAGCAACATCCCTTGGGTTGGTTCCACCTGACAGGATTGCTGGACCAGTACATGAGGATGCCCCAGGGTGGGACAAACATGTGATGTGGCCGGGTAACATGGGCAGATGGGTTTGGAGAGGTGGTTCTGCTGGGCAATAGTACATATAAATGCTATTGTGTCACTGTTATAGAACATATGTTGGTAGTAATAGTCTACACAATCCCAGAACATGTCCAACAGCATGCACAGAAATCCCCAATAACACAGAATGTCAGATACACAGCAATCACAAAGCAGCCATACCACAGGCATATATGGACATAGTGGCTCTGATAATGGCATGCAGATGAATAGTCTGTAACAGGCCAGCAATGACAATATCCACACAGGGAACATGGCTACAAACACATAGCACAAAGTGTGGTACAATACAATATCTGTCCCACTGGTAGGTAAGCTGCAGCCATGCCAAATGAGTTGTGTGTACAGTTTGTTGTCGCTGATATGGGGGGTTGACAGAGCTGTGTATTAAGAGCTGTGGTAACCTTGCTGTATGAGTTGCTCAGACCTGTTTCCATCTTTATGTCTTTCAGCCAAGATGTCACATGCATGGCCACCATCTTATTCAGCTGCCAAAATTGAAGTACTGCTCACTTATTTAATCCAGCACTACCCTGTCCTGTTTGGCCGGGCCACCCATGAGCAGCAGGAGTGAAATGCCCTGTGGAGCAACCTAGTCCACAGGGTCAATGATGTCGGATTGCACAACCACAGTTATGAGCAGATCTGTCATCATTGTTCTGACCTGCTTTGCAATGCCTGTCAGCGTGCTGCTGCATTCCAGGGGGATCACCTCACCATGGGGGGCCATGCCATCCACCCCCTTGACATGGGTGGAGGAGCTCCTGCCTGTCCAGTCAGCCACCAACCACCAGACACCTTTTTGGAGGTGGGTGCCACCCACACACCGGCTAAGGAGCGTGCAGGTAAGGCCACAGGGCAAATCAGTAGACCACTGTTGTGTATACATCAGCATCAGTACAGGTAGATCATGCATATCTAACATGTCATAGATATATTGTGTTGCTGCATAGTAGTGATAAATAAAAGTCCATATGTGGTAGTATTGTGGAAATGTACCACTGTATTGTAATACTGCACCCACCCTGTAGCACTGCCACAGGTGTGGCCACTGACATTGCATCTCTTACCCTCTTATGTAGGTCCCTCCGGAATACCACCAAGGCAGCAGCCTGGAGCTGGTGAGTATGGTTTATGTAGATGCTTGCCAACACACCGGGCATGTAATGGCAATGGTATATTTCATGCACACATCTAACACACCTACCCAGAATGCATGCTGTACATGTGCACATATTGGTGATGTGAAATGCATGGCATCACAGGGGTGACCATGATGGGGTATTGGAAGGGTATGTCAAACACCTGCATGATAACTAACATCCTGTCATTGTGGAATGTGTCCACAGGGAGTAACATAATGGTGGGAGACATGGACTACAGTATGGACATGTTTGGACAACACCCATATACAGTGCAACACCAGTGTATATACCCGTAGGACAATGGCAACTGCTGCAGAGATACACTATGGCATAAGGCATTACAGTAGTCCACATTATCAGCTGGGACTAGACTGTAACATGTGGTGTTCAGTGTATGGGACACTGCAAAGTGACACACATGTGTAGGGCTTACTCGTCATGCATCTGCAAAAAGGCTGAAGGGGTGTCAGCATGACACACCAGTGCACTGCAGAAGGGATCCTAAGGATGCTAAGAATAGCTGCATTTGCACATAGTCAGGTTCAGGACCTGTGGCAGACATAACCCTACCCCCAAAGCAATAGTGACGGCAGTGTGTGAACACCAAGGGATGTGCACATGAGTAGACCTTGCAATCATGCAGATTAGGGGGACATGTGTTGGGCAGACTGAACATACACTGGCAATTGCAGATGGCCCATACTGGTATACCCCCACCAGGAGTAGTGACTGCTGTAGTAGACACAACAAGAGGTGCAACAAACCGTCATGGCACATATATGCCCACACAGAGTGTATGCATCGTGGTCAGCATCCACACACCTAACACATTCCATAGACACTGCATGTGAATGTACAGGACGTATGTCACATATCAGGCTCATGTACTATTAAGATATGCAGTTATGTGGTCCCAATGAAGATCACGGATGGGTGCGTCATATCAAGAAGGGTGTGTACACCCCCCCCATAGCCACAGTATGCTCTGATGGTTGTTAGTGTAAGAGCATTGGATTGGTCATACGTGGTCCGCTGCTGTTGAGAGCTGTAAATCAGACATCAGGCATTCACAAATGACATCTGTCCACATATCATCCCAGGTATGTGTTGCTGAAAAACATAGGGCTGTGAGCATTAAAGCTGACATAACTGACACAGTACTATACATTCTGCAATGGGTTATACACCTGTGAGGTGTGGAGCACAGTACATGGCAGGGTGCAGAACAGGTGCACAGCAATACTGTGTACATGGGTGCAGTGGTATCCAGGGGAAGGGGCATCACCTAGTGACACAGCACATGCATCACACACATGTATACTCTTACTAGCATGGATTGACTATAGCTGCACTGCATGCTGTTGTGTACGATATGTTTTGCATGTTGAACGATGGGTAATAGGAGGACTGTGTGCACTATCATTGTGGAACCTCACCTATATGTATGTGTATGTGCATCCTGGTGGTTAGATAGTTTGTCTGTAGGGTCACTCTGGTGAAGTGAAGGAAGGTTGATGCATGTAGGATGCATGTGTGCATATGTGTGTGTGTTTCTGTGGGTGGCCATGTATGCACATGTGTGATTGTGGGGTGTTCATACAACAGTACCTCCCTTTGGGACTGTACACTACATGTACATGGACTGCCGCATTACACATCAGGAATAATTGTCATGTATGTAATCACAGGACAGCTGATAGTATAATAAGTTATGTCGCATGAAACAGGCATTGAGAGGGAAGGTAAACACCAGGCATACCCTTAATATTGCATTTGGCAGAGAGATGACCTACAACCCACGTATGCAGCACTACAGATGCATTGAGGAAGTACTAGTCAACACCAGGGAGTGTATCCATAAATTACAGTTGTCACATGATAAGCTGATTGAGCAGCATATCTGGCATGTACTGAGCAATACATACACATGACACACCAATGCGTGATATTATTGAATGAACATAGTAGCCCACACATATAGGGGCCATGCTCATGATGTCTGGACATACGCAGGGTGAACCCTGACTGACAGCAGTGAGGCCATCTAACACCGCTACACACAGGGCAGGCAGGTAATGTAGTAGCAGGTCTTGTGTTGTGCTCACTTGTTTAGGCATTTAGAGGACTGATATGTTAATGAGTGGTATCAATGTGTGTATGTTACCAAGTGTGGTGCAGGATGAGGAACACATGGAAATATATGTTAGACTGTCTGTAAAGTCATGGACAGGTAGGTATTATGGTGGTGTGTGTGTTTTTGTGTGTGTGTGTGTGTGTATGTGTGTGTGTGTGTGTGTGTGTGTGTGTGTGTGTGTGTGTGTGTGTGTGTGTGTGTAGTGTTAGGCAATGCTGTACAGGTTTTAAAGTGTGGTTATTGTTTTCCCCCACAGGTGGTGAGGTGGGTCAGGGTCCCTCCTGTATGCAATCTGATGTTGGTGTCCATACTGACACTGAAGATGATGATAGTACTGTTGAGGCGTAGGTGGGTTGTCAGGGGCCGAAACAACGCCATAATTTGACATCCCCCTTTTAACCACCCCCACACACAGTTTCATTGCCTATACATACCCCATCACCAATGGCCATAGCGGAGGGACAGCTGGTGTTTAGTGGCTGTGCACAGGGAAGTGTGGTAACCATGCCTACACTGTCTGGTCGCAGGAGGTATAGCCAGATGTCTGGCAGGGCACCACATAGGCAGATGGCCCAGGGTGCTTGTGGTAGGGTTGCTGGATATCATACCACTGGCAGAGGCAACATAGCTGGTACCAGCAGGTGCATGTTTCAGGCAGTCATGGAGGAGTAGGCACATATAGAATGTTACAACAGATAGGGCCTGAGGCTGCAGAGGGCTGCTTTTACATCTGCAAGTGACAACGCCTGTGAAGTGGTAGGTGCCATCTGTGAGTTAACTGAGTTCATGGATTGATGGTCAGGTGAGATGATGGCCCTCATCAACCGGGGTCTGTCCATGCTTGAATGTGTGGTGGGAGTGTGGCGACGGCTGCATGGACGTAGGCCAGCAACACCAACAGCTGGCAGTCAACGTGGACATGCTAGGACATCGAGGGGTTTCCATAGTGGCAGTACCTGCCTTGGCAGTGTGGGGGGGGGTGCTGTCCACACCACACCACAGCAGGTCACATGCACGTGGTCCTGACCAGTCTCTGGAGGGGCCTGGTACCAGTGGACCTTTTTCATCAGCAGGTGAGAGTAGCACATCGAGACCTGTAACTGGATGTGCCCATGGAACACCTGGCAGGCACAGTCCACATGTCCATGGCCGGAGGCAGGGAACTGCACACCCTGCCAGGCATGGCCTGCAGCTGTCCATAAACACCTGTGTAGGGCAGCCACATGACAGAACTATGTGTATGCATACCCACTCAATATACAAACACACCTAGGGCAACCCCATACTTACACATGCCACAGCACCACGCCCAGCTCACTGCAGTACACCCCTCACCCACACACATGGTGTCAAAAGTATGGCCCACACTCCACGTCTGACAAACCAACATCACACCCTGTGCATATGAGGATACCTGTGCCACATCCCTGTCATCCATACCATCAATGCAGGGACAGGCTAATATGGTTCTGATGCACATGGTGACTGTACTACAGTGTACCACAGTACTGCAGTGTAACATGTTGTAAGGAGTAAAGTGTAATGCATATATGGCAAGTAGTGTAGCCCTCCAGTAATGATGCATTATAGCTGTTAGTAACACTGGTTGATTGTGGTCTCTATAATGTTATCCATTTGTGTTGTAGGTGTACATGTGTCAGCACAAGGATGGTCTGCAGTCATATTCCACAATGGGGTATGGCACTGTGGTTACACCATGGCTGTGAAATACCTGGGGTACAGTTGGACACATGTCACAGGTTACTAAAATGGTTATTGCCTGTGCCACATAGACAGGTGACCTGCTGAGGCATGTATACCCTGCAACCTGATGTAGACCCATCCACATACAGTGTTACTTGGCAACACTGGGACTAGACTCCTACCTAGCTATGTAGTGATACTGAAGTGTGTGGGTTACATTGCACACACCACACATCGTTAAGGTTTAGGTGTGTCCCAGGTTACATGTTACATGCAGAACATCCCCAGACATGCAAATTATGCTAATGAGGATGTAATGGGTGTATATGGACAATACTTAGAGTACATACCTTCATATACACATTAACAGACACATAACAGGCAGACACACATTTGAGATACCAGGGCCTATCACTGCTATCTAACTTGACCATGTGTTGAATGTGTTACAGGTAGGCTGCACACAGCACATGCATAACTGGCTTGGATTGTGGTATCAGTTACATGTATGGTTGATGGTGACAGTGGTAACCATAATGTGGTACATGGGACATATACCAGGTGTACCTTGGTGTAATGACAGTGTACACAGCACCCACATCCACCTGTGGATATTGTACTCCCTGAAACCCATGATGACACTCTGCAATACCCACCATCACACATTGGCCGTGACTGCGATACAACCCATAGTATATTTCAACAGTGGTACTACAGGGATATGCATCTCATTCACATGCCACATGCGTATTAGGGTGTTGCATTGTTATGCCTCACCTATGGGCAGCAACAACACTATCTGTACTGCTGTGTGGCAATGGGTATTGTAATAGGAGTATGTGACCTTGGAATGCTGTACCCTACTGATATACGGATATGAACAACTACACACACATGCCAGAACCCAGTGGGTATCCCATGCCTATCAACTCATTTGTAAAACACTGTTGTGTTGGTACTGCAAGGCTTGTGTAGCTGGTATGAGGAGGAGCTTAACAGGGTACATGTAATGTCCCATACAGCAGCAGCCACAACTGACTAAGGCAATGAGTGTTGCATTGGTTGTGAAGGCCCTCATGGAATTCTCAAGTACAGGTGTGCTAACACACAGACACTGCTATACTCAGTCATGCACATGTACACATGTGTCAGTACAGGGGTGCATCGCAACAGGTGGTCATAGCTGCATACCTAGCTATTGTCCAAGGGGAGATGGGTTGTGTAGGAGTTGTGTGTACAGTGGTATCCTGCCACCTGCCAGGTGGCAGCAGGCAATCTATCAACAGACACTACTGTGGTGACCCTCAGGGTGAGAATGACATGCATCGACCAATCCTCCAGGTGCCTCTTGCACATGGCCACTGAGGTGATCAATTTGACATGTATGCAACATGCATTACAGCACATGGTTAGTGTCTGTGATGCAGACTTGTACCCAAGCATGTTCTGTTGACTGTGGTAGTGTAGTGGAGGTACCCATGGCATGCGGTGCATACAGGGTGACATCTCCTAGTTGTGCCAGTTCTTATACAGCTGGGCAGAGATGTCAGTGTCAATCAAACTTAGGTTGCCTGTACATATCACAGCTGGATACCTGCCGTCTGCACTTCTGTACAGGGACTGATAGTCATCAGCTTGGCAAGTAGCTATGCAGTAAGATGAGTGTGTTGACTGATAGACATTTGACAACAATATGTATGCCATAACTACATGGCAGAAGCCATGACTAACATGTGTTGTACAGACGGTAGTCTACAGTTACATTCCACATGATGGATCATTGCCCAGTAAGGGGTATATACTGTGATACTGATCACACACCAGGGATACAACAGGGAGGCCTCAGTGTCCAGCTTTGCCTGCAGGTGTGTCTGTTGTCACTACTACATTTAGCACTCTGCTCTTGCCTGGGTAAACACTGTCAACAGTAGTACTGCCATGATACACTACATGCCAGTGTGACAGCATGTACTCTGTGCTACCACCCCTGTAAGTAACACATTCACATGGATAACAGTGCTGTACAGACCTCATATACGTCTGTGTCCCACACATGACACTCACACCCCTTGCTACTGTAATGACAGCACATAGGCGCATGTATTGTACATGGCATTACATACACTTATTACAGATGTCATTACCCTTCTATGTTATCAGACTGGGTGGTGTGACCTGGTTACCAGGGCTAAGCCATGATTAGCAAGTATCAACATTGCTGCAATATAACAGCTGAGCTAATTTGTGCACTGGTAAGCGAAGTCTACACTTTGTAAGCGCCCGTATGTTTAACCGTAGCTTAGCACAGCTCAGCTTCACGCAAACCAGCACAAACCCACTTAAAGCTGCTCAAAACTACCTTAATCACTCTGTATCCAACAGCCCTTGTTCTGCCCAGCAACATAATGAACAGTCCTTGCAGGTCTTGAACCCAGGAACCTGTATACTAAAGTCACAACACTTAACCACTACGCCATGACCACTGTGAAGACAGCTGTTGTTTTACCAATATAGCTGTCAATACAGATATTTACTAGTACTGAACAATTGCCTTTACTTCCTAAATTGTGTAGTGCTTGTTATTAATATGACTGTTGCATCACATATGTTGTTTTATCATAATGTACACATAGCAGATACATATGATGAGATACATCTGGAAGGATATACACAACAGTGAGGTTTACACATGACAAGAATATGGTTATATACATATAATAGGTCTATATATGTCTACATGTACATACACATGTATACTCATACATATGTCTGTATACACATCTGTATAGTGCAATATATATATATATATATATATATATATATATATATATATATATATATATGTATATATATATATATATATATATGTATATATATAGCCATGTATACATCTCTTCGTTTGTGTGTGTCTATATATATATATATATATATATATATATATATATATATATATATATATATATATATATATATATATATATATATATATATATATATATATATATATATATATATATATATGTGTGTGTGTGTGTGTATATATATATATATATATATATATATATATATATATATATATATATATGTATATATATATATGTATATATAAGCTATATATGTATGCACATCCCATGTGTACAGATATGCCTATTTATGTGGGTATATATGTAGATATCTATAACTATATGTGCATACATATGTAGTCTGATATACCAATTACTGTTGATATATATGTTTATATCCATATGTATATGTGCATATGTATCTCTATCTATATATGTGTAGACATATATTACTGTGTATATGTATATATCTGAGTGTTTATATATATATATATATATATATATATATATATATATATATATATATATATATATATACACAGAATACAAATCCATCTATGTATGTTGATATCTATATGTGTATATATCTATATAGACATATTGATAATTATATATACATATATGTTCACCATATGTCCTGAACATGGAGTGGAGCCCTACCTCAGGCCCAATAGTCCCAACCTCTTAGAGCAAGGGGATGTCAGGTATGTATTGCAGGTCTATTTGTAGACTATTGTTACTGTAATAGGGATTGTCTCCACAGACATGGTGTGTGTGGGAGGTCACATATGCTTTTAACATGTGTGCCATTGGCTACTGACAGACATCTTAAGGACATCATAGTACAGTACCTCTGCTAGCACAGTAATTCTCCTGTGGACTACAGCAGAGATATGTCCAATATATATGGACAGTCTGACACACTCTGGTCAGTCCACAGGTATACACAGGATCCCTTAGTGCAGGATATGTGGACCAAGCCTGAGAATGTGGATGTTTACAGTCATGTAAATAGGTTTATCACGTAAATATTGGTATACATTTGCCCCCATATGTTATGCATTCATACACCCCTGTCTGTCCTGACACATAATAACTACTGGTACAGAGGTGCCATGGCCAAATACTACCCACTAGTTAGTGACATACATCTGTACAGCATCCCACTGCTTTATCTGACATACATGACTGTTATGGTGGTCCAGCAGCAGTACATCTGGCAAGTATCTGGACATGACATCTCAGTGGGTAATTATACTATGCTACTAGGCATGTAACAATGCACTCTGCAGGCTACAGGCAGACTGCCTCAGCACTGGCCTACATTTCCTATGGGGAAATACACATGTACCTGCATAGATAGCAGGCTTTACAGGCATGTCACAGCACAGAGTAAAAGACACCTGTGTGAAAGTGCATACCCACAACCAATGTGAACACAGCCACAGCCACATATGGTAAGCTAGTGTAATATTACAGTATATGGACTATCTGATCAACACCATCCTCATATGTGCCACTCACACACCAACCCTACATATACTGGGCCGCTACACAGTGTGGTCTGATGCCTGTCTGTGGTATGGGACATGTGTGTGTGTTTGGCCCTACAAACATGTAAGCCGATAGGGTAACATACAGTGGAGCAGCATGTAACATCATATAGAACAGGACCAAGAACAATGACATCTACCACAGTCTGTACATAGGCCAAGGTACATATTCGCAATACACACACTGTCGACAATCACCATAAGTACACTGACCTCAGTACTGTCCACACAACCACAGAATGCCCAGGTTATGTCCTCAAATATAACCCCTACTATACATAACATATGTAGCAGTCTGATATCTCACTGGCTTGTTATCAGATATGATGTCAATAAATACGGTGTACTGAACATATGCACCTCTTACTGTATGACCTATGTACAAAGGTTGACAGAGTTGAGGCTGGAGGCACAAACACAGGGCCAATATTGACATGTTGCTATGATAACCTCAAACATTTACTGTTGTAACAGGGTTTGTTGCAACATATGTCCTATGAGGGATATGAAGTCAGTAACTCTCATGGCTGTCACTATCTACTGACTGCAATCCTCACACTACCTTCTGCAGTTCACAGATAGGTGCGCTGTGGGTAACACAAGAAACACAAGGCACCACACACTGCCCAGTCTGCAGATGACCCTACAGATGGGGATTCCTCATAAGCATAACACTGACATGACAGGTATTAAAACATGTAGGACAGCCATAT